>NC_092382.1:111889719-111932679 GCF_030028105.1 Mobula birostris | reverse complement strand
GGGGGGGAGAGAGAGAGAGAGAGCGAATGATGATATTCAAATCGGATTCAAACAGACCTTTGATATTCCTCGCAGTTAGCTTTCGGGCGAGCCCTTTGTAATGTCTTCTGAGGTCACCGACTGTGACCCCCTCCGTTCCAGACACGATCGTTCTTCAGCGTGAACCCGGCACCCAGGCAAGGGTGGACACACACACCAGCTTCCCGCCAATCGTAGCTTTTCACCCTGTGCGCCTATGTCCTGTCCCGCGTTCAGACCTCGAAAACTCCCACCAACTTGTGGGGGCACACCGCACTTCCAGGGTCTCGTTATCTCGTGGTGTGTCGTGCCTTAGGAACCTGTTCCTTTCATCCCCCTGCTGGGGTATCGCCTGTCCATCAAACTTCAAACAGTTCAGGTTCAAAGCAACCGGTCTGTCAATACTCGGAACTGTGTTTCTTTTTTGTTAATCTCTTTCGTCTCTCTTATTAGCATTTTGAATGTTTCCCCCATTTGTTTCTCTCTTATCGGCATCAAACTTCTGATAACTTGGTCTGTTGTCACAATATATATCATATAATCATATTTATCACAAACTTCCACATAATTTTATTATATATTTTATACTAGTTTAACAATATCCGTGACTTGCCAGTGTCTATTTTAACCTTGGTTACTGACTTGATTGTATCTATGTTTTTTTAAAAATCAATAAAAAGATCAATAAAGAAAACATAGCAACATAGAAAATAGGTACAGGAGCAGGCCATTCGGCCCTTCGAGCCTGCACCGCCATTCAGTATGATCATGGCTGATCATCCAACTCAGAACCCCTGCACCAGCCTTCCCTCCATACCCCCGATCCCTTTAGCCACAAGAGCCATATCTAACTCCCTCTTAAATATAGCCAATGAACTGGCCCCAACAGTTTCCTGTGGCAGAGAATTCCACAGATTCACCACTCTCTGTGTGAAGAAGTTTTTCCTCATCTCGGTCCTAAAAGGCTTCCCCTTTATCCTCAAACTGTGACCCCCTCGTTCTGGACTTCCCCAACATCGGGAACAATCTTCCTGCATCTAGCCTGTCCAATCCCTTTAGGATTTTATACGTTTCAATAAGATCCCCCCTCAATCTTCTAGATTCCAACGAGTATAAGCCTAGCCGATCCAGTCTTTCATCATATGAAAGTCCTGCCATCCCAGGAATCAATCTGGTGAACCTTCTTTGTACTCCCTCTATGGCAAGAATGTCTTTCCTCAGATTAGTGGACCAAAACTGCACACAAAACTCCAGGTGTGGTCTCACCAAGGCCTTGTACAACTGCAGAAGGAAAAGATAGCTTCTTGATTAGTCAGGGCGTCAAAATGGATTCTAGATTTGGACTCTAATTCAGTTTTCATGACCTGTCTAGTTATGTTGGAGGTTTATCAAACTCTGGTGAGGCCCCATCTGGAGTATTGCAACACTGCTCTGGTCTCCCCGCCTACAGGGAGGAAGTCGGGGCTTTGGAGAGGGGGCAGGAGAGGCTCACCAGGACGCTGCCTGGTTTTGGAGGGCGTGCGCTCTCACCAGGGGCTGGGTAAACTTGGGTAGATTTCTCTGGAGCGACGGCGGCCGGGGGGGGGGCGGGGGGGAGATCTGAGAGAGGTTTATAAGAATGTGAGAGGCAGAGAGAGAGAGTGGACAGAGAGTATCTGTTTTCCCGGGGTTGAAATGTCCTCACACCAGAGGGCAGGCATTGAAAGTGAGGGCCCGAATGGCCAGACCCGGGAGACGGTGAGCGGATGTCAGGCTTCTGTACCTCCTGCCGAGTGGGGGAAGTTGTCCCCGCCCCGAGGGGTGGGGGAGCTTCGCCAGTGGGCCTTGCTTTCTCGGGGCGGTGTCCCCTGCAGATGGGACCGACGGTGGGGAGGCGGTGGACTGGGGTGTGGAGTGTGTCCGCCCCGGGGAGAGGGGCAGAGAGGGAGGGGGCGGGATGAGGTCAGGCGGTTACAGATGGAGGGAAATTTGCTGCCAGCTTCTTCCCGGCACTGTGATAACTTTCTTTTCTCACCCAGAGGAAGCAAAAACCACAGAGAGAGAGAGAGAGAGAGGGGGGGGGGGGGGGGGAGAGAGAGAGAGAGAGAGAGAGAGAGAGAGAGAGAGAGAGAGAGAGAGAGAGAGAGAGATGAGAGAGAGAGTAGAGAGGAGAGAGAGAGAGAGAGAGAGAGAGAGAGCAGTGTCTCACACGTATATACACACACAGAGACACACACACACACAGATACGCAGAGACACACAGACACATAAAACTAATAGAGGGACAGGGACATAGAACACACTATGAATCTGTCTCTGTCTCTCTCTCTCTAAATATATATATGTATATATATACACACACACGCACATTACATCTTTCTGTCTGTATGTCTCTATTTCTCTCTCTCTGTCTCTCTCGCTCTCTCTCTGGCTCTAGTCTTTTCTGTCTGTCCTTCTTCCGCTACACACTCTCCCTTCCTTTACCGGTCAGTACCCTTCCTTCCCCACCCCCGTCCCGTCCCGTCCCGCCCCGGCGGCAGCTAATTTCCAGTGTCAGTCTGACCCCTGCTGGTGTCTCTTGTCAGGACAGTGGGCAGCTCCCCCTATCGATCAGACAGTGCCGGTTCCCCGGCAGTGCAACCACACACACACACACACACACACACACACACACACACACACACACACACACACACACACACAGAGCACACACACACACACATAGACACATACAGAGTCACACACACCACACACACACAGAGTCACACACACACACACACACACACACACACACGCACAGACACACACACAGTCTCTCACACACACACATACACACAGACACACAGAGTCTCACACACACACACACACAGTCTCTCACACACACTCACACTCACACACACAGACATACACACACACTCACACAGTCTCTCACACACACACACACACTCACACTCACACACACACAGACATACACACACACACAGAGCCACACAACACAGACACACAGAGTCACACACACACACACACACACACACACACACACAGACACACACACACACATACACACACACACACTCACACACACACACACATACAGACACACACACACACACATACAGACACACACACACACACATACACACACGCACAGACACGCACACACACACAGTCTCTCACACACACACACACACTCACACTCACACACACACTCACACACACACACACACACACACATACAGACACAGACACACACACACACACACACCTCTTGAAATGAACGCTAACAATGCATTTGCCTTCCTCACCACCAAACTCGACCTGCAAGTTAATCTTCATGTTGCTCTGCACAAGGACTCCCAAGTCCCTCTGCATCTCAGATTCCTGGATTTTCTCCCCGTTTAGAAAATAGTCCACACATTTATTTCTACTACCAAAGTGCACGACCATGCATTTTCCAATATTGTATTTCATTTGCCACTTTCTTGCCCATTCTCCTAATCTGTCTAAGTCATTCTGCATCCTACCCGTTTCCCTCAACACTACCTGCCCCTCCACCAATCTTCATATCATAGAAACATCGAAAACCTACAGCACAATTCAGGCCCTTCGGCCCACAAAGCTGTGCCGAACATGTCCTTACTTTAGAAATTACCTAGGGTTACCCATAGCTCTCTATTTTTCTAAACTCCATGTACCTGTCCAGGAGTCTCTTTAAAGACCCCATCGTATCCACTTCCACGACCGTTGCCGCAGCCCATTCCACACACTCACCCCTCTCTGCCTAAAAAACTTACCCCTGACATCCCCTCTGTACCTACTCCCCCAGCACCTTAAACCTGTGCCCTCTCGTGTTAGCCATCTCAACCCTGGGAAAAAGCCTCTGACTATCCACACGATCAATGGCCTCTCATCATCTTATACACCTCTATCAGGTCACCTCTCATCCTCCGTTGCTCCAAGGAGAAAAGGCTGAGTTCACTCAACCTATTCTCATAAGGCATGCTCCCCAATCCAGGCAACATCCTTGTAAATCTCCTCTGCACCCTTTCTATAGTTTCCACATCCTTCCTGTAGTGAGGTGACCAGAACTGAGCACAGTACTCCAAGTGGGGTCTGACCAGCGTCCTATATAGCTGCAACGTTACCTCTCGGCTCCTAAACTCAATTCCATGATTGATGAAGGCCAATGCACTGTCTGCCTTCTTAACCACAGAGTCAACCTGCGCAGCAGCTTTGAGTGTCCTATGGACTCTGACCACAAGATCCCTCTGATCCTCCACGCTGCCAAGAGTCTCACCATTAATGCTCTATTCTGTCATCATATTGGACCTACCAAAATGAACCACCTCACACTTATCTGGGTTGAACTCCATCTGCCACTTCTCAGCCCATTTTTGCATCCTAACAATGTCCCGCTGTAACCTCTGACAGCCCTCCTCACTATCCACAACACCTCCAACATTTGCGTCATCAGCAAATTTACTAATCCATCCCTCCACTTCCTCATCCAGATCATTTATAAAAATCACAAAGATTAGGGGTCCCAGAACAGATCCCTGAGGCACACCACTGGTGACCGACCTCCATGCAGAATATGATCCCTCTACGACCACGCTTTGCCTTCTGTGGGCAAGCCAGTTCTGGATACACAAAGCAATGTCCCCTTGGATCCCATGCCTCCTTACTCTCTCAATAAGCCTTGCATGGGGTACCTTATCAAATGCCTTACTGAAATCCATATACACTACATCTACTGCTCTTCCTTCATCAATGTGTTTAGTCACATCATCTGCAAACTTGGCAACAAAGCCATCTATTCCATCATCTAAATCACTTATATACTTAGAAAGAAGTGGTCCCAACACCGACCCCTGTGGAACACCACTAGTCACTGGCAGTCAACCAGAAAAGGATCCTTTTATTCCCACTCGCTGCCTCCTACCAATCAGCCAATGCTCTAACCATGTCAGTAACTTTCCTGTAATACCATGGGCTCTTACCTTGCTAAGCAGCCTCACGTGTGGCACCTTGTCAAAGGCCTTCTGAAAGTCCAAATATACTTTATAACTTTATTGTCGCCAAACAATTGGTACTAGAACGTACAATCATCACAGCGATATTTGATTCTGTGCTTCCCGCTCCCTGGATTACAAATATTAAATATTAAAAATAGTAAAAATTAGTAAATATTAAATATTTAAATTATAAATCATAAATAGAAAATAGAAAATGGGAAGTAAGGTAGTGCAAAAAAAACCGAGAGGCAGGTCCAGATATTTGGAGGGTACGGCCCAGATCCGGGTCAAGATCCGTTCAGCAGTCTTATCACAATTGGAGAGAAGCTGTTCCCCAAAATCTGGCCGTACGAGTCTTCAAGCTCCTGAGCCTTCTCCTGGAGGGAAGAGGGATGAAAAGTGTGTTGGCTGGGTGGGTCGTGTCCTCGATTATCCTGGCAGCACTGCTCCGACAGCGTGCGGTTGTAAAGTGAGTCCACGGACGGAAGATTGGTCTGTGTGATGTGCTGGGCCGTGTTCACGATCTTCTGCAGCTTCTTCCGGTCTTGGACAGGACAACTTCCATACCAGGTTGTGATGCACCCTAGAAGAATGCTTTGTACGGTGCGTCTATAAAAATTAGTGAGGGGTTTTAGGGGACAGGCCAAATTTCTTTAGTTTTTTCAGGAAGTAAAGGCGCTGGTGGGCCTTCTTGGCCGTGAACTCTGCTTGGTTGTCAAAGGCCTTCTGAAAGTCCAAATATACAACATCCATTACATCCCCTTTATCTCTCCTACTTGCAATCTCATCAAAGAATTCCAACAGGTTCGTCAGCAGGATTTTCCCTGAAGGAAACCACGTTGACTTTGTCCTATCTTGTCCTGTGTCACCTTATCCTTAACAATTGACTCCAGCATCTCCCCAACCACTGAGGTCAGGCTAGCTGGTCTATAGTTTCCTTTCTGCTGCCTCCCTCCTTTCTTAAAGGGTGGAGTGACATTTGCAATTTTCCAGTCCTCTGGCACCACGCCAGAGTCCAATGGTTTTTGAAAGATCATTTCCTAATGCCACCACAATCTCCAACGTTACCTCTTTCAGAACCCTAGGGTGCAGTTCATCTGTCCAGGTGACTTATGTGCCTTTAGGTCTTTAAGCATTTTGAGCACCTTCTCCCTTGTAACAGTAACTGTACCCACTTCTCTTCCCTCACACCCTTCGACATCAGGCACACTGCTAGTGCCTTCCACAGTGAAGACTGATGCAAAATACTCATTTAGTTCATCTGCCCACCTCCTTGTCTCCTGTTATTATTTCTTCTGCCTCATTTTCTAGCAGTCCTATGTCCACTCTCATCTCTTGTTTATTTTTAACAGACTTCAAAATGCTTTTATCGTCCACTTTGATGTTGTTTGCGAGCTTGCTTTCATATCTCATCATTTCCATCCTGATGATTCTCTTAGTTGCTTAAAAGCTTCCCACGAGTTTTTGCTTCGTTGCATGCCCTCACTTTTGTTTTTGCATTAGGT
Organism: Mobula birostris; assembly: GCF_030028105.1. NCBI lineage: Eukaryota > Metazoa > Chordata > Chondrichthyes > Myliobatiformes > Myliobatidae > Mobula > Mobula birostris. The sequence continues at coordinate 111,926,162 of NC_092382.1, read as the reverse complement.
CTGACTTCCCTTGTCCAACCACGATTGTACCATATTGCCATTTGAGTATTTCCTGATTGTTGGAATGCAGCTTCCTCATTTTTCCCAGAAACACACACCGTTCCTGCTCTGCTGACATGCCTGCCAGTATCTCCTTCCAATTTACTTTGTCCAACTCCTCTCTCATACCACTGTCATTTCCCTTACGCCACTGAAATTATTGACTATTATTTAAATGGGGAAAGAATTCAAAGTTCGGAGATGCAAAGGGACTTGGGAGTCCTCATACAGGATACCCTTAAAGTTAACCTCCAGGTTGAGTCAGTAGTGAAGAAGGCGAATGCAATGTTGGCATTCATTTCTAGAGGAATAGAGTATAGGAGCAGGGATGTGATGTTGAGGCTCTATAAGGCGCTGGTGAGACCTCACTTGGAGTACTGTGGGCAGGTTTGGTCTCCTTATTTAAGAAAGGATGTGCTGACGTTGGAGAGGGTACAGAGAAGATTCACTAGAATGATTCCGGGAATGAGAGCGTTAACATATGAGGAACGTTTTTCCGCTCTTGGACTGTACTCCTTGGAGTTTAGAAGATTGAGGGGAGACTGCATAGAAGCATTTTGAATGTTGAAAGGCATGGACAGAATGGATGTGGTGAAGTTGCTCCCATGATGGGGGAGTCTGGTACGAGAGGGCATGACTTAAGGATTGAAGGGCGACCATTCAGAACAGAAATGCGAAGAAATTTTTTTAGCCAGAGGGAGGTGAATCTGTGGAATTTGTTGCCACGGACAGCAGTGGAGGTCGAGTCATTGGGTGTATTTAAGGCAGAGATTGATAGGTATCTGAGTAGCCAGGGCATCAAAGGTTATGCTGAGAAGGCAGGGGAGAGGGACTAAATGGGAGAATGGATCAGCTCATGATAAAATGGCGGAGCAGACTCGATGGGCCAAATGGCCTACTTCTGCACCTTTGTCTTATGGTCTTATGGAAATACCCCTACGCCAGACTTTACGTGTTCCCGACCAGCTTTCGAGTTGAACCCAATAACATTCAGCAGAATAAGATGGCCGACCCCTGCCGATCACCGCCAGCCAATCAGAGAAGGGTCTGAGGAGACCGTTTACCACCCTTAACCTCGGAGAAGGTGTTTCTAATGTACTTAACTGTACTCCTTGCCTTCTGGTTTGTTGTCCATTTTCGGCAGAGGCTTTGGAAAAGAGTACAGTCGAGCTTTTGGGGCCAGGAGCCGTAGGGAACGCCAGAATTGACACGCACGTCCGTAGCCGCCACCGGAGAACGCGGTCTCAGGGAGCCAGCAGCCGTTATCGGGCACCCCTCCCTACCTCGACGCCAGAACTACAGGCAACGGAGGGTTCACAACCCCAAAACATTCCCACCAACAGCAGGCTTAACACGTCACGAGACCCCAGACTCCCCTCCGCAGGACCCAGCACGTAGGCCAGCGCCTCGGTAAAGCGGCCAGAGTAATCCAACACTCCCACACGCCCTGGACGGTCCCCCTCAGGACATCACCAACCGGGCAGAAGGGAGAACAGATCTGAGAGGTCCTACACCAAGATGATCAGACGAGTGAATGGTCTCCCTGTTCGATAACACACACCAAATCTACTCTGGGCACAAGGAAACGCGACAAGTGTGGGGGGGGGGGGACAGACCGGGGTCGGACTGACGGTGATCTGTAGTGTGGGGGGGGGGGGACAGACCGGGGTCGGACTGACGGTGATCTGTAGTGTGGGGGGGGGGACAGACCGGGGTCGGACTGACGGTGATCTGTAGTGTGGGGGGGGGGGACAGACCGGGGTCGGACTGACGGTGATCTGTAGTGTGAGGGGGGGGGGGACAGACCGGGGTCGGACTGACGGTGATCTGTAGTGTGGGGGGGGGGACAGACCGGGGTCGGACTGACGGTGATCTGTAGTGTGGGGGGGGGGGGACAGACCGGGGTCGGACTGACGGTGATCTGTAGTGTGGGGGGGGGGACAGACCGGGGTCGGACTGACGGTGATCTGTAGTGTGAGGGGGGGGGGACAGACCGGGGTCGGACTGACGGTGATCTGTAGTGTGAGGGGGGGGGGACAGACCGGGGTCGGACTGACGGTGATCTGTAGTGTGAGGGGGGGGGGGGACAGACCGGGGTCGAACTGACGGTGATCTGTAGTGTGAGGGGGGGGGGTCAGACCGGGGTCGGACTGACGGTGATCTGTAGTATGGGGGGGGGTCAGACCGGGGTCGGACTGACGGTGATCTGTAGTGTGGGGGGGGGGGGACAGACCGGGGTCGGACTGACGGTGATCTGTAGTGTGGGGGGGGGGGACAGACCGGGGTCGGACTGACGGTGATCTGTAGTGTGGGGGGGGACAGACCGGGGTCGGACTGACGGTGATCTGTAGTGTGAGGGGGGGGGACAGACCGGGGTCGGACTGACGGTGATCTGTAGTGTGGGGGGGGGGACAGACCGGGGTCGGACTGACGGTGATCTGTAGTGTGGGGGGGGGGAATGACGGTGATCTGTAGTGTGGGGGGGTGGGACAGACCGGGGTCGGACTGACGGTGATCTGTAGTGTGGGGGGGGGGACAGACCGGGGTCGGACTGACGGTGATCTGTAGTGTGAGGGGGGGGGGTCAGACCGGGGTCGGACTGACGGTGATCTGTAGTATGGGGGGGGGTCAGACCGGGGTCGGACTGACGGTGATCTGTAGTGTGGGGGGGGGGGGACAGACCGGGGTCGGACTGACGGTGATCTGTAGTGTGGGGGGGGGGACAGACCGGGGTCGGACTGACGGTGATCTGTAGTGTGGGGGGGGACAGACCGGGGTCGGACTGACGGTGATCTGTAGTGTGAGGGGGGGGGGACAGACCGGGGTCGGACTGACGGTGATCTGTAGTGTGGGGGGGGGGACAGACCGGGGTCGGACTGACGGTGATCTGTAGTGTGGGGGGGGGGAATGACGGTGATCTGTAGTGTGAGGGGGGGGGGACAGACCGGGGTCGGACTGACGGTGATCTGTAGTGTGGGGGGGGGACAGACCGGGGTCGGACTGACGGTGATCTGTAGTGTGAAGGGGGGGGGGACAGACCGGGGTCGGACTGACGGTGATCTGTAGTGTGAGGGGGGGGGGGACAGACCGGGGTCAGACTGACGGTGATCTGTAGTGTGGGGGGGGACAGACCGGGGTCGGACTGACGGTGATCTGTAGTGTGGGGGGGGGGGACAGACCGGGGTCGGACTGACGGTGATCTGTAGTGTGAGGGGGGGACAGACCGGGGTCGGACTGACGGTGATCTGTAGTGTGGGGGGGGGGGGGACAGACCGGGGTCGGACTGACGGTGATCTGTAGTGTGGGGGGGGGGACAGACCGGGGTCGGACTGACGGTGATCTGTAGTGTGAGGGGGGGGGGGACAGACCGGGGTCGGACTGACGGTGATCTGTAGTGTGGGGGGGGGGACAGACCGGGGTCGGACTGACGGTGATCTGTAGTGTGAGGGGGGGGGGGACAGACCGGGGTCGGACTGACGGTGATCTGTAGTGTGAGGGGGGGGGGTCAGACCGGGGTCGGACTGACGGTGATCTGTAGTATGGGGGGGGGGTCAGACCGGGGTCGGACTGACGGTGATCTGTAGTGTGGGGGGGGGGGACAGACCGGGGTCGGACTGACGGTGATCTGTAGTGTGGGGGGGGGGGACAGACCGGGGTCGGACTGACGGTGATCTGTAGTGTGAGGGGGGGGACAGACCGGGGTCGGACTGACGGTGATCTGTAGTGTGGGGGGGGGACAGACCGGGGTCGGACTGACGGTGATCTGTAGTGTGAGGGGGGGGGACAGACCGGGGTCGGACTGACGGTGATCTGTAGTGTGGGGGGGGGGACAGACCGGGGTCGGACTGACGGTGATCTGTAGTGTGGGGGGGGGGACAGACCGGGGTCGGACTGACGGTGATCTGTAGTGTGAGGGGGGGGGGTCAGACCGGGGTCGGACTGACGGTGATCTGTAGTGTGAGGGGGGGGGGGACAGACCGGGGTCGGACTGACGGTGATCTGTAGTGTGAGGGGGGGGGGTCAGACCGGGGTCGGACTGACGGTGATCTGTAGTATGGGGGGGGGGTCAGACCGGGGTCGGACTGACGGTGATCTGTAGTGTGGGGGGGGACAGACCGGGGTCGGACTGACGGTGATCTGTAGTGTGAGGGGGGGGACAGACCGGGGTCGGACTGACGGTGATCTGTAGTGTGGGGGGGGGGGACAGACCGGGATCGGACTGACGGTGATCTGTAGTGGGGGGGGGGGGGACAGACCGGAGTCGGACTGACGGTGATCTGTAGTGTGAGGGGGGGGGGGGACAGACCGGGGTCGGACTGACGGTGATCTGTAGTGTGGGGGTGGGGGGGGACAGACCGGGGTCGGACTGACGGTGATCTGTAGTGTGGGGGGGGGGGACAGACCGGGGTCGGACTGACGGTGATCTGTAGTGAGGGGGGGTGACAGACCGGGGTCGGACTGACGGTGATCTGTAGTGTGGGGGGGGGGACAGACCGGGGTCGGACTGACGGTGATCTGTAGTGTGGGGGGGGGGGGACAGACCGGGGTCGGACTGACGGTGATCTGTAGTGTGGGGGGGGGGACAGACCGGGGTCGGACTGACGGTGATCTGTAGTGTGGGGGGGGGGGGACAGACCGGGGTCGGACTGACGGTGATCTGTAGTGTGAGGGGGGGGGGGACAGACCGGGGTCGGACTGACGGTGATCTGTAGTGGGGGGGGGGGACAGACCGGGGTCGGACTGACGGTGATCTGTAGTGTGGGGGGGGGACAGACCGGGGTCGGACTGACGGTGATCTGTAGTGTGAGGGGGGGGAGGACAGACTGGGGTCGGACTGACGGTGATCTGTAGTGTGGGGGGGGGGACAGACCGGGGTCGGACTGACGGTGATCTGTAGTGTGGGGGGGGGGACAGACCGGGGTCGGACTGACGGTGATCTGTAGTGTGGGGGGCGGGGGACAGACCGGGGTCGGACTGACGGTGATCTGTAGTGTGAGGGGGGGGGGACAGACCGGGGTCGGACTGACGGTGATCTGTAGTGTGTGGGGGGGGGGACAGACCGGGGTCGGACTGACGGTGATCTGTAGTGTGAGGGGGGGGGGGACAGACCGGGGTCGGACTGACGGTGATCTGTAGTGTGGGGGGGGGGACAGACCGGGGTCGGACTGACGGTGATCTGTAGTGTGGGGGGGGGGACAGACCGGGGTCGGACTGACGGTGATCTGTAGTGTGAGGGGGGGGGGACAGACCGGGGTCGGACTGACGGTGATCTGTAGTGTGGGGGGGGGGGACAGACCGGGGTCGGACTGACGGTGATCTGTAGTGTGAGGGGGGGGGGACAGACCGGGGTCGGACTGACGGTGATCTGTAGTGTGAGGGGGGGTGGACAGACCGGGGTCGGACTGACGGTGATCTGTAGTGTGAGGGGGGGGGGAACAGACCGGGGTCGGACTGACGGTGATCTGTAGTGTGTGGGGGGGGGACAGACCGGAGTCGGACTGACGGTGATCTGTAGTGTGAGGGGGGGGGGACAGACCGGGGTCGGACTGACGGTGATCTGTAGTGTGGGGGGGGGGACAGACCGGGGTCGGACTGACGGTGATCTGTAGTGTGAGGGGGGGGGGGACAGACCGGGGTCGGACTGACGGTGATCTGTAGTGTGGGGGGGGGGACAGACCGGGGTCGGACTGACGGTGATCTGTAGTGTGGGGGGGGGGGGACAGACCGGGGTCGGACTGACGGTGATCTGTAGTGTGGGGGGGGGGACAGACCGGGGTCGGACTGACGGTGATCTGTAGTGTGGGGGGGGGGGGGCAGACCGGGGTCGGACTGACGGTGATCTGTAGTGTGGGGGGGGGGACAGACCGGGGTCGGAGTGACGGTGATCTGTAGTGTGGGGGGGGGGGACAGACCGGGGTCGGAGTGACGGTGATCTGTAGTGTGGCGGGGGGGACAGACCGGGGTCGGAGTGACGGTGATCTGTAGTGTGGGGGGGGGGGACAGACCGGGGTCGGAGTGACGGTGATCTGTAGTGGGGGGGGGGGGACAGACCGGGGTCGGACTGACGGTGATCTGTAGTGTGGGGGGGGGGGGGACAGACCGGGGTCGGACTGACGGTGATCTGTAGTGTGAGGGGGGGGGACAGACCGGGGTCGGACTGACGGTGATCTGTAGTGTGAGGGGGGGGGGGACAGACCGGGGTCGGACTGACGGTGATCTGTAGTGTGAGGGGGGGGGGGACAGACCGGGGTCGGACTGACGGTGATCTGTAGTGTGAGGGGGGGGGGACAGACCGGGGTCGGACTGACGGTGATCTGTAGTGTGGGGGGGGGACAGACCGGGGTCGGACTGACGGTGATCTGTAGTGTGGGGGGGGGGACAGACCGGGGTCGGACTGACGGTGATCTGTAGTGTGAGGGGGGGGGGGACAGACCGGGGTCGGACTGACGGTGATCTGTAGTGTGAGGGGGGGGGACAGACCGGGGTCGGACTGACGGTGATCTGTAGTGAGGGGGGGGGACAGACCGGGGTCGGACTGACGGTGATCTGTAGTGTGAGGGGGGGGGGGACAGACCGGGGTCGGACTGACGGTGATCTGTAGTGTGAGGGGGGGGGACAGACTGGGGTCGGACTGACGGTGATCTGTAGTGTGGGGGGGGGGTCAGACCGGGGTCGGACTGACGGTGATCTGTAGTGTGAGGGGGGGGGGACGGAGGGATAGACCAGGGTCGGACTGACGGTGATCTGTAGTGGGGGGGTGGGACAGACCGGGGTCGGACTGACGGTGATCTGTAGTGAGGGGGGGGACAGACCGGGGTCGGACTGACGGTGATCTGTAGTGAGGGGGGGGGGGACAGACCGGGGTCGGACTGACGGTGATCTGTAGTGTGGGGGGGGGGGACAGACCGGGGTCGGACTGACGGTGATCTGTAGTGTGAGGGGGGGGGGACGGAGGGACAGACCAGGGTCGGACTGACGGTGATCTGTAGTGTGGGGGGGGGGACAGACCGGGGTCGGACTGACGGTGATCTGTAGTGTGGGGGGGGGACAGACCGGGGTCGGACTGACGGTGATCTGTAGTGTGAGGGGGGGGGGACAGACCGGGGTCGGACTGACGGTGATCTGTAGTGTGGGGGGGGGGGGACAGACCGGGGTCGGACTGACGGTGATCTGTAGTGTGGGGGGGGGGACAGACCGGGGTCGGACTGACGGTGATCTGTAGTGTGGGGGGGGGGGGACAGACCGGGGTCGGACTGACGGTGATCTGTAGTGTGGGTGGGGGACAGACCGGGGTCGGACTGACGGTGATCTGTAGTGTGGGGGGGGGGGACAGACCGGGGTCAGACTGACGGTGATCTGTAGTGTGAGGGGGGAGGGGGACAGACCGGGGTCGGACTGACGGTGATCTGTAGTGTGAGGGGGGGGTCAGACCTGGGTCGGACTGACGGTGATCTGTAGTGTGGGGGGGGTGGACAGACCGGGGTCGGACTGACGGTGATCTGTAGTGTGGGGGGGGGGACAGACCGGGGTCGGACTGACGGTGATCTGTAGTGTGAGGGGGGGGGACAGACCGGGGTCGGACTGACGGTGATCTGTAGTGTGGGGGGGGGGACAGACCGGGGTCGGACTGACGGTGATCTGTAGTGTGAGGGGGGGGGGAGAGACCGGGGTCGGACTGACGGTGATCTGTAGTGTGGGGGGGGGACAGACCGGGGTCGGACTGACGGTGATCTGTAGTGTGGGGGGGGGACAGACCGGGGTCGGACTGACGGTGATCTGTAGTGTGAGGGGGGGGGGACAGACCGGGGTCGGACTGACGGTGATCTGTAGTGTGGGGGGGGACAGACCGGGGTCGGAGTGACGGTGATCTGTAGTGTGGGGGGGGGTGACGGGGGGACAGACCGGGGTCGGACTGACGGTGATCTGTAGTGTGTGGGGGGGGGACAGACCGGGGTCGGACTGACGGTGATCTGTAGTGTGGGGGGGGGACAGACCGGGGTCGGACTGACGGTGATCTGTAGTGTGGGGGGGGGGGGACAGACCGGGGTCAGACTGACGGTGATCTGTAGTGTGATGGGGGGGGGCAGACCGGGGTCGGACTGACGGTGATCTGTAGTGTGGGGCGGGGGGGGACAGACCGGGGTCGGACTGACGGTGATCTGTAGTGTGGGGGGGGGACAGACCGGGGTCGGACTGACGCTGATCTGTAGTGTGGGGGGGGGACAGACCGGGGTCGGACTGACGGTGATCTGTAGTGTGGGGGGGGGGGACAGACCGGGGTCGGACTGACGGTGATCTGTAGTGTGGGGGGGGGGACAGACCGGGGTCGGACTGACGGTGATCTGTAGTGTGGGGGGGGGGACAGACCGGGGTCGGACTGACGGTGATCTGTAGTGTGGGGGGGGGACAGACCGGGGTCGGACTGACGGTGATCTGTAGTGTGAGGGGGGGGGGGACAGACCGGGGTCGGACTGACGGTGATCTGTAGTGTGGGGGGGGGGGGGACAGACCGGGGTCGGACTGACGGTGATCTGTAGTGTGGGGGGGGGGACAGACCGGGGTCGGACTGACGGTGATCTGTAGTGTGAGGGGGGGGGGTCAGACCGGGGTCGGACTGACGGTGATCTGTAGTATGGGGGGGGGTCAGACCGGGGTCGGACTGACGGTGATCTGTAGTGTGGGGGGGGGGGACAGACCGGGGTCGGACTGACGGTGATCTGTAGTGTGGGGGGGGGGACAGACCGGGGTCGGACTGACGGTGATCTGTAGTGTGGGGGGGGACAGACCGGGGTCGGACTGACGGTGATCTGTAGTGTGAGGGGGGGGGGACAGACCGGGGTCGGACTGACGGTGATCTGTAGTGTGGGGGGGGGGACAGACCGGGGTCGGACTGACGGTGATCTGTAGTGTGGGGGGGGGGAATGACGGTGATCTGTAGTGTGAGGGGGGGGGGACAGACCGGGGTCGGACTGACGGTGATCTGTAGTGTGGGGGGGGGACAGACCGGGGTCGGACTGACGGTGATCTGTAGTGTGAAGGGGGGGGGGACAGACCGGGGTCGGACTGACGGTGATCTGTAGTGTGAGGGGGGGGGGGACAGACCGGGGTCGGACTGACGGTGATCTGTAGTGTGGGGGGGGACAGACCGGGGTCGGACTGACGGTGATCTGTAGTGTGGGGGGGGGGGACAGACCGGGGTCGGACTGACGGTGATCTGTAGTGTGAGGGGGGGACAGACCGGGGTCGGACTGACGGTGATCTGTAGTGTGGGGGGGGGGGGGGACAGACCGGGGTCGGACTGACGGTGATCTGTAGTGTGGGGGGGGGGACAGACCGGGGTCGGACTGACGGTGATCTGTAGTGTGAGGGGGGGGGGGACAGACCGGGGTCGGACTGACGGTGATCTGTAGTGTGGGGGGGGGGACAGACCGGGGTCGGACTGACGGTGATCTGTAGTGTGAGGGGGGGGGGGACAGACCGGGGTCGGACTGACGGTGATCTGTAGTGTGAGGGGGGGGGGTCAGACCGGGGTCGGACTGACGGTGATCTGTAGTATGGGGGGGGGGTCAGACCGGGGTCGGACTGACGGTGATCTGTAGTGTGGGGGGGGGGGACAGACCGGGGTCGGACTGACGGTGATCTGTAGTGTGGGGGGGGGGGACAGACCGGGGTCGGACTGACGGTGATCTGTAGTGTGAGGGGGGGGACAGACCGGGGTCGGACTGACGGTGATCTGTAGTGTGGGGGGGGACAGACCGGGGTCGGACTGACGGTGATCTGTAGTGTGAGGGGGGGGGACAGACCGGGGTCGGACTGACGGTGATCTGTAGTGTGGGGGGGGGGGACAGACCGGGGTCGGACTGACGGTGATCTGTAGTGTGGGGGGGGGGACAGACCGGGGTCGGACTGACGGTGATCTGTAGTGTGAGGGGGGGGGGTCAGACCGGGGTCGGACTGACGGTGATCTGTAGTGTGAGGGGGGGGGGGACAGACCGGGGTCGGACTGACGGTGATCTGTAGTGTGAGGGGGGGGGGTCAGACCGGGGTCGGACTGACGGTGATCTGTAGTATGGGGGGGGGGTCAGACCGGGGTCGGACTGACGGTGATCTGTAGTGTGGGGGGGGACAGACCGGGGTCGGACTGACGGTGATCTGTAGTGTGAGGGGGGGGGACAGACCGGGGTCGGACTGACGGTGATCTGTAGTGTGGGGGGGGGGACAGACCGGGATCGGACTGACGGTGATCTGTAGTGGGGGGGGGGGGACAGACCGGAGTCGGACTGACGGTGATCTGTAGTGTGGGGGTGGGGGGGGACAGACCGGGGTCGGACTGACGGTGATCTGTAGTGTGGGGGGGGGGGACAGACCGGGGTCGGACTGACGGTGATCTGTAGTGAGGGGGGGTGACAGACCGGGGTCGGACTGACGGTGATCTGTAGTGTGGGGGGGGGGACAGACCGGGGTCGGACTGACGGTGATCTGTAGTGTGGGGGGGGGGGGACAGACCGGGGTCGGACTGACGGTGATCTGTAGTGTGGGGGGGGGGACAGACCGGGGTCGGACTGACGGTGATCTGTAGTGTGGGGGGGGGGGACAGACCGGGGTCGGACTGACGGTGATCTGTAGTGTGAGGGGGGGGGGGACAGACCGGGGTCGGACTGACGGTGATCTGTAGTGGGGGGGGGGGGACAGACCGGGGTCGGACTGACGGTGATCTGTAGTGTGGGGGGGGGACAGACCGGGGTCGGACTGACGGTGATCTGTAGTGTGAGGGGGGGGAGGACAGACCGGGGTCGGACTGACGGTGATCTGTAGTGTGGGGGGGGGGACAGACCGGGGTCGGACTGACGGTGATCTGTAGTGTGGGGGGGGGGACAGACCGGGGTCGGACTGACGGTGATCTGTAGTGTGGGGGGCGGGGGACAGACCGGGGTCGGACTGACGGTGATCTGTAGTGTGGGGGGGGGACAGACCGGGGTCGGACTGACGGTGATCTGTAGTGTGGGGGGGGGGACAGACCGGGGTCGGACTGACGGTGATCTGTAGTGTGAGGGGGGGGGGACAGACCGGGGTCGGACTGACGGTGATCTGTAGTGTGTGGGGGGGGGGACAGACCGGGGTCGGACTGACGGTGATCTGTAGTGTGAGGGGGGGGGGGACAGACCGGGGTCGGACTGACGGTGATCTGTAGTGTGGGGGGGGGGACAGACCGGGGTCGGACTGACGGTGATCTGTAGTGTGGGGGGGGGGACAGACCGGGGTCGGACTGACGGTGATCTGTAGTGTGAGGGGGGGGGGACAGACCGGGGTCGGACTGACGGTGATCTGTAGTGTGGGGGGGGGGGACAGACCGGGGTCGGAGTGACGGTGATCTGTAGTGTGGGGGGGGGGACAGACCGGGGTCGGAGTGACGGTGATCTGTAGTGTGGGGGGGGGGGACAGACCGGGGTCGGAGTGACGGTGATCTGTAGTGGGGGGGGGGGGACAGACCGGGGTCGGACTGACGGTGATCTGTAGTGTGGGGGGGGGGTGACAGACCGGGGTCGGACTGACGGTGATCTGTAGTGTGAGGGGGGGGGGACAGACCGGGGTCGGACTGACGGTGATCTGTAGTGTGAGGGGGGGGGGGACAGACCGGGGTCGGACTGACGGTGATCTGTAGTGTGAGGGGGGGGGGGACAGACCGGGGTCGGACTGACGGTGATCTGTAGTGTGAGGGGGGGGGGACAGACCGGGGTCGGACTGACGGTGATCTGTAGTGTGGGGGGGGGACAGACCGGGGTCGGACTGACGGTGATCTGTAGTGTGGGGGGGGGGGACAGACCGGGGTCGGACTGACGGTGATCTGTAGTGTGAGGGGGGGGGGACAGACCGGGGTCGGACTGACGGTGATCTGTAGTGTGAGGGGGGGGGGGACAGACCGGGGTCGGACTGACGGTGATCTGTAGTGTGAGGGGGGGGGACAGACCGGGGTCGGACTGACGGTGATCTGTAGTGAGGGGGGGGGACAGACCGGGGTCGGACTGACGGTGATCTGTAGTGTGAGGGGGGGGGGGACAGACCGGGGTCGGACTGACGGTGATCTGTAGTGTGAGGAGGGGGGACAGACTGGGGTCGGACTGACGGTGATCTGTAGTGTGGGGGGGGGGGTCAGACCGGGGTCGGACTGACGGTGATCTGTAGTGTGAGGGGGGGGGGACGGAGGGATAGACCAGGGTCGGACTGACGGTGATCTGTAGTGGGGGGGTGGGACAGACCGGGGTCGGACTGACGGTGATCTGTAGTGAGGGGGGGGACAGACCGGGGTCGGACTGACGGTGATCTGTAGTGAGGGGGGGGGGGACAGACCGGGGTCGGACTGACGGTGATCTGTAGTGTGGGGGGGGGGGACAGACCGGGGTCGGACTGACGGTGATCTGTAGTGTGAGGGGGGGGGGACGGAGGGACAGACCAGGGTCGGACTGACGGTGATCTGTAGTGTGGGGGGGGGGACAGACCGGGGTCGGACTGACGGTGATCTGTAGTGTGGGGGGGGGACAGACCGGGGTCGGACTGACGGTGATCTGTAGTGTGAGGGGGGGGGGACAGACCGGGGTCGGACTGACGGTGATCTGTAGTGTGGGGGGGGGGGGACAGACCGGGGTCGGACTGACGGTGATCTGTAGTGTGGGGGGGGGGACAGACCGGGGTCGGACTGACGGTGATCTGTAGTGTGGGGGGGGGGGGGACAGACCGGGGTCGGACTGACGGTGATCTGTAGTGTGGGTGGGGGACAGACCGGGGTCGGACTGACGGTGATCTGTAGTGTGGGGGGGGGGGGACAGACCGGGGTCAGACTGACGGTGATCTGTAGTGTGAGGGGGGAGGGGGACAGACCGGGGTCGGACTGACGGTGATCTGTAGTGTGAGGGGGGGGTCAGACCTGGGTCGGACTGACGGTGATCTGTAGTGTGGGGGGGGTGGACAGACCGGGGTCGGACTGACGGTGATCTGTAGTGTGGGGGGGGGGACAGACCGGGGTCGGACTGACGGTGATCTGTAGTGTGAGGGGGGGGGACAGACCGGGGTCGGACTGACGGTGATCTGTAGTGTGGGGGGGGGGACAGACCGGGGTCGGACTGACGGTGATCTGTAGTGTGAGGGGGGGGGGAGAGACCGGGGTCGGACTGACGGTGATCTGTAGTGTGGGGGGGGGACAGACCGGGGTCGGACTGACGGTGATCTGTAGTGTGGGGGGGGGACAGACCGGGGTCGGACTGACGGTGATCTGTAGTGTGAGGGGGGGGGGACAGACCGGGGTCGGACTGACGGTGATCTGTAGTGTGGGGGGGGACAGACCGGGGTCGGAGTGACGGTGATCTGTAGTGTGGGGGGGGGTGACGGGGGGACAGACCGGGGTCGGACTGACGGTGATCTGTAGTGTGTGGGGGGGGGACAGACCGGGGTCGGACTGACGGTGATCTGTAGTGTGGGGGGGGGACAGACCGGGGTCGGACTGACGGTGATCTGTAGTGTGGGGGGGGGGGGACAGACCGGGGTCAGACTGACGGTGATCTGTAGTGTGATGGGGGGGGGCAGACCGGGGTCGGACTGACGGTGATCTGTAGTGTGGGGGGGGGGGGGGACAGACCGGGGTCGGACTGACGGTGATCTGTAGTGTGGGGGGGGGACAGACCGGGGTCGGACTGACGCTGATCTGTAGTGTGGGGGGGGGACAGACCGGGGTCGGACTGACGGTGATCTGTAGTGTGGGGGGGGGGGGACAGACCGGGGTCGGACTGACGGTGATCTGTAGTGTGGGGGGGGGGACAGACCGGGGTCGGACTGACGGTGATCTGTAGTGTGGGGGGGGGGACAGACCGGGGTCGGACTGACGGTGATCTGTAGTGTGGGGGGGGGACAGACCGGGGTCGGACTGACGGTGATCTGTAGTGTGAGGGGGGGGGGGACAGACCGGGGTCGGACTGACGGTGATCTGTAGTGTGGGGGGGGGGGGGGACAGACCGGGGTCGGACTGACGGTGATCTGTAGTGTGGGGGGGGGGACAGACCGGGGTCGGACTGACGGTGATCTGTAGTGTGAGTGTGAAGCGAGTTTTCTGGGAATACATATTTAGATTTTCAATATAACTCTCCTTCTGCTGCACCGTCTCTAATCCAGGCAGCATCCTGGTGAATCTCCTCTGTACCCTCTCTAATCCAGGCAGCATCCTGGTGAATCTCCTCTGCACTCTCTCGAATCCAGGCAGCATCCTGCTGAATCTCCTCTGCACCCTCTCTAATCCAGGTAGCGTCCTGGTGAATCTCCTCTGCACCCTCTCTAATCCAGGCAGCATCCTGCTGAATCTCCTCTGCACCCTCTCTAATCCAGGTAGCGTCCTGGTGAATCTCCTCTGCACCCTCTCTAATCCAGGCAGCATCCTGCTGAATCTCCTCTGCACCCTCTCTAATCCAGGTAGCGTCCTGGTGAATCTCCTTTGCACCCTCACCAAAGCTTCCACACCCTTCCTATAATGAGGTGACCAGAACTGACCCAAGTGTGGGTCTAACCAGAAGTTTATAGAGCTGCAACATTCCCTTAATCCTCAAACTAATGAGGGCCAACACATCTTACACCTGCTCAATAACCCTGTTAACTTGCGTGGTGACTCTGAGGAGCTTGTGGACGTGGACCCCAAGATCCCTCTGTTCCCCGCATGGGTAAGAACCCCTGAAATCTGCCTCAGATTCGCCCGTCCAAAATGAATCCCTTCACACTGTTCTGGGAAGACCGCCGTCAGCAGCCTCTCGGCCCAGCTCTGAATTCAGTCAATGTCATCCTGCATCCGGCTGTCAAATCCGTGACCTAGAAACAGTGACGGCAAGCTTGAGGGACGGTGGGAGCAGCCTCATGGTTCAGCGAACAAGCCTCACAAGGAGGTGCTTGTGCCTGTACGACACGGTCGATTTGCGTCAGCAGAAATGTCTTAGAAAACAACCTCGTGCCATAGAGGCATGAAAGCACAAACTGGCCACGTAGGTATAATCAGGAATTTAGGACAAGAGGACATCTGTTACCCTGTCCGGTGTCTCTCAGTCGCTCTCTCTCAGGGGGAGATCTGTACACTGACCGGTGTCTCTCAGTCCCTCTCTCTCGGGGGGAGATCTGTACACTGACCGGTGTCTCTCAGTCTCTCTCTCTCAGGGGGAGATCTGTACACTGACCGGTGTCTCTCGGTCCCTCTCTCTCAGGGGGAGATCTGTACACTGACCGGTGTCTCTCAGTCCCTCTCTCTCAGGGGGAGATCTGTACACTGACCGGTGTCTCTCTGTCCCTCTCTCTCAGGGGGAGATCTGTACACTGACCGGTGTCTCTCGGTCCCTCTCTCTCAGGGGGAGATCTGTACACTGACCGGTGTCTCTCTGTCCCTCTCTCTCAGGGGGAGATCTGTACACTGACCGGTGTCTCTCGGTCCCTCTCTCTCAGGGGGAGATCTGTACACTGACCGGTGTCTCTCGGTCCCTCTCTCTCAGGGGGAGATCTGTACACTGACCGGTGTCTCTCGGTCCCTCTCTCTCAGGGGGAGATCTGTACACTGACCGGTGTCTCTCAGTCCCTCTCTCTCAGAGGGGGATCTGTACACTGACCGGTGTCTCTCAGTCCCTCTCTCTCAGGGGGAGATCTGTACACTGACCGGTGTCTCTCTGTCCCTCTCTCTCAGGGGGAGATCTGTACACTGACCGGTGTCTCTCGGTCCCTCTCTCTCAGGGGGAGATCTGTACACTGACCGGTGTCTCTCTGTCCCTCTCTCTCAGGGGGAGATCTGTACACTGACCGGTGTCTCTCGGTCCCTCTCTCTCAGGGGGAGATCTGAACACTGACCGGTGTCTCTCAGTCCCTCTCTCTCAGGGGGAGATCTGTACACTGACCGGTGTCTCTCAGTCTCTCTCTCTCAGGGGGAGATCTGTACACTGACCGGTGTCTCTCGGTCCCTCTCTCTCAGGGGGAGATCTGTACACTGACCGGTGTCTCTCTGTCCCTCTCTCTCAGAGGGGGATCTGTACACTGACCGGTGTCTCTCAGTCCCTCTCTCTCAGGGGGAGATCTGTACACTGACCGGTGTCTCTCGGTCCCTCTCTCTCAGGGGGAGATCTGTACACTGACCGGTGTCTCTCGGTCCCTCTCTCTCAGGGGGAGATCTGTACACTGACCGGTGTCTCTCAGTCTCTCTCTCTCAGGGGGAGATCTGTACACTGACCGGTGTCTCTCAGTCCCTCTCTCTCAGGGGGAGATCTGTACACTGACCGGTGTCTCTCTGTCCCTCTCTCTCAGGGGGAGATCTGTACACTGACCGGTGTCTCTCGGTCCCTCTCTCTCAGGGGGAGATCTGTACACTGACCGGTGTCTCTCTGTCCCTCTCTCTCAGGGGGAGATCTGTACACTGACCGGTGTCTCTCGGTCCCTCTCTCTCAGGGGGAGATCTGTACACTGACCGGTGTCTCTCGGTCCCTCTCTCTCAGGGGGAGATCTGTACACTGACCGGTGTCTCTCGGTCCCTCTCTCTCAGGGGGAGATCTGTACACTGACCGGTGTCTCTCAGTCCCTCTCTCTCAGAGGGGGATCTGTACACTGACCGGTGTCTCTCAGTCCCTCTCTCTCAGGGGGAGATCTGTACACTGACCGGTGTCTCTCTGTCCCTCTCTCTCAGGGGGAGATCTGTACACTGACCGGTGTCTCTCGGTCCCTCTCTCTCAGGGGGAGATCTGTACACTGACCGGTGTCTCTCTGTCCCTCTCTCTCAGGGGGAGATCTGTACACTGACCGGTGTCTCTCGGTCCCTCTCTCTCAGGGGGAGATCTGTACACTGACCGGTGTCTCTCAGTCCCTCTCTCTCAGGGGGAGATCTGTACACTGACCGGTGTCTCTCAGTCCCTCTCTCTCAGGGGAAGATCTGTACACTGACCGGTGTCTCTCAGTCCCTCTGTCTTTGTATACTGACTGGTTCAGTTGATTTATATTTTGAATAATTGATCAGCTATAGTGGATTACAAACTGGGATCAAATCCAATGCTTTGTGTTTATTGAATAACTGATCCCTGCACACGGTATTTTGAGAAATTAGTTAGCTATTAGTTCTGTGTAAAAGTTTGTTTTCGAACCATTGGAGCATAAGTTATAGTAGCAGAATTAGGCCATTGTTCCATTCAGTCTGCTCTGTCATTTCATCATCGCTGATTCATTTCCGTCTCAGCCTCAATTCCCTGCCTTCTCCGTGTATCCCTTCCTGCAGGCATCCCACCTCTCCCGGAAGTTCCGGGAGTCTCTCGCATATGAACAGCAGCTCCCTGACGCCCGCAAATTATATACAATATCACGGAAATCAACTTTTCTGGGAGCGTGCGAGCGAGAGAGGGCAAGCGAGAGAGCGCGCGGGCGAGAGAGAGAGAGAGAGAGAGAGCGAGAGCGAGCAAGCAAGAGCGTGAGACAGCGCGTGGGCGACCACGAGAGAGAGAGACAGCGTGAGCGAGAGCACACCATGGCAGAGTGCTCCAAAATAAAGGAAAATATAAGGCGTATGTCACCCCAGACTACACTAAAGTGTACCCCTGCCTAATAGGGGTCAAAAATAATGACAGTGTTGCTCGCTGCACTGTTTGCAACAGTGACTTTTCTATCGCCCATGTGGGTTAAGACTGTAAAAGACGTGTTGAGGTGAGTTTAACAGGTGTCATTCGTTCATTAGCATAGCTAACGTTATTTAAACTAGCTGGCCGGCTGCTAAGGAGCTACTCTATTGCAGACATCCCACCTCTCCCAGACGTCTCCCGGTGCTGCCTCCCTGAAATCAGTTTTTGCAGGGTGCAATGCCTGCTTCCTGCCCTGACTGGACAAGAATCTATCAGCTTCTGCCTTAAATGTACATAAAGACTTCGTCTCGGCGTACACCTGTAGCACAGAATCCCACGCTCTCACCCCCACTCTCTGACTGAACAAAACCTTCCTTCCTCTCCGTTGTAAAAGGACGTCCCTCTATTCTCAAATCAAGTCAAGCTGCTTTTTACTGTCATTTCGACCATAAGCTGCTGGTACAGCACACAGTAAAAACGAAACAAATTTCCTCCAGGATCCTGGTGCTACATGAAACGACACAAAACTACACTAGATTATGTGAGGTAACGCAAGGCTACACTAGGCTAAGTAAAACAACACAAAAACTACACTAGACCTGCACAGGACTATACAAAGTGCACAGAACAGTGCAGGGCAGTGCAATCATTAATAAACAAGACAATAGGCACAGTGGAGGACAATTTCAATATAATAATAAATGGTGTCGATGTTAGTCTAGACTCTGGGTATTGAGGAGTCTGATGGCTTGGGGGAAGAAACTGTTGCACAGGCTGGTCGTGAGAGCCCGAATGCTTCGGTACCTTTTGCCAGACGGCAGGAGGGAGGAGAGTTTGTATGAGGGGTGCGCAGGGTCCTTCATAATGCTGTTTGCTTTGCGGGTGCAGCGTGTGGTGTAAATGTCTATAATGGTGGGAAGAGAGACCCTGATAATCTTCTCAGCTGACCTCACTGTCCGCTACAGGGTCTTGCGATCTGAGACGGTGCAATTTCCGAACCAGGCCGTGATGCAGCTGCTCAGGATGCTCTCAATACAACCTCTGTAGAATGTGGTGAGGATGGGAGGTGGGAGATGGACTTTTCTCAGCCTTCGCAGAAAGTAGAGACGCTGCTGGGCTTTCTTGGCTATGGAGCTGGTGTTGAGGGACCAGGTGAGATTCTCCACCAGGTGAAAACCAAGAAATCTGGTGTTCTTAACGATCCCAATGTTCAGCGGAGAGTAGTCACTCTGTGCTCTCCTGAAGCCAACAACATCTCTTTTGTTCTGAGGTTGTGTCCCCTGGTCTTAAGACTCTCCGAGCATAGGATACATCTTCTCCACATTCATTCTATCGAGGCCTTTCAACCTTCGAGAGGTTTCAATGAGATCACCCTTCATTCTTCTGAACTCTAGTGAACATATAACCATATAACAATTACAGCACAGAAACAGGCCATCTCGGCCCTTCTAGTCCATGCCGAACTCTTACTCTCACCCAGTCCCACCGACCTGCGCTCAGCCCATAACCCTCCATTCCTTTCTGGTCCATATATCTATCCAATTTAACTTTAAACAACAACATAGAATCTGCCTCAACCACTTCTCGTTCCACACAGCTACCACTCTCTGAGTAAAGAAGTTCCCCCTCGTGTTACCCCTAAACTTTTGTCCCTTAACTCTCAACTCATGTCCTCTTGTTTGAATCTCCCCCACTCTCAATGGAAAAAGCCTATCCACGTCAACTCTATCTACCCCCCTCATAATTTTAAACACCTCTATCAAGTCCCCCCTCAACCTTCTACGCTCCAAAGAATAAAGACCCAACTTGTTCAACCTTTCTCTGTAACTTAGGTGATGAAACCCAGGCAACATTTGGGTAAAATCTTCTCTGTACTCTCTCTATTTTGTCGACATCTTTCCTATAATTCGGTGACCAGAACTGTACACAATACTCCAAATTTGGCCTCACCGATGCCTTGTACAATTTCAACATTACATCCCAACTCCTATACTCAATGCTCTGATTTATAAAGTCCAGCATACCAAAAACTTTCTTCACCACCCTGTCCACATGAGATTCCACCTTCAGGGAACTATGCACCATTATTCCTAGATCCCTCTGTTCTACTGCATTCTTCAATGCCCTACCATTTACCATGTATGTCCTATTTTGATTAGTCCTACCAAAATGTAGCACCTCACACTTATCAGCATTAAACTCCATCTGCCATCTTTCAGCCCACTCTTCTAACTGGCCTAAATTTCTCTGCGAGCTTTGAAAACCTACTTCATTATCCACAACTCCACCTAAATTAGTATCATCTGCATACTTACTCATCCAATTTACCACACCCATCATCCAGATCATTAATGTATAGACAAACAACATTGGACCCAGTACAGATCCCTGAGGCACACCGCTAGACACCGGCCTCCAACCTGACACACAGTTATCCACCACTACACTCTGGCATCTCCCATCCAGCCACTGCTGAATTCATTTTACTTTCATATTTTCATCCTCTGGAAATCAATGCTAATACCGCATCTGCCTTCTTCACCATCGATCAAACTACAAATTAACCTTCAGGGAATTCTGCACGAGGACTCCCAAGTCCCTTTGTGACTCCGTTTTTTGTATTTTCCCTCCAGTTGGGAAATACTCAACCCTTTCATTTCTTCTACCAAGGTGCACGAGCACACACTTCCCCACCCTGTATTCCATCTGCCACTTCTTTGCCCATTTTCCTCATCTGTCTAAACCCTTCTGTAGACTCTCCACTTCCTCAAAACTACCTGCCCCTCTACCTATCTTCATCTTGTCTGCAAACTTTGCAAGAAAGCCATCAATTTCATTATCCAAATCATTGACATATAAAGTACAAAGAATTAGTCCTTACACAGACCCCTGTGGAACACCACCAGTCACCGTCAGCCAGCCAGAAAAACTCCCTTTAAAACCACTCTTTTCCTCCTGCCAATCAGCCACGGCTTTATCCATGGTAGAATCTTCTCTGTAATTCCATGGGCTCTTATCTTGCTAAGCAGCCTCATGTGAGGCACCTTGTCAAAGGCCTTCTGAAAACCCAAGTACACCACATCGACCAGTTCTCCTTTGTCTACCCTGCTTGTTATTTCTTCAAGGAATTCCAGCGGATTTGTCAGGCCTGTTTTTGTCGGCATGTTTCCCTGCTGACTACGTGCCTCCAAGTACCCCGAAACCACATCCTTAACAATCGACTCCAATGCCTTCCCAACCACTGAGGTCAGACTAACTGGCCTGTAGTTTCCTTTCTTCTGCCTCCCTCCCTTCTTGAAGAGCGGGCTGACATTTGTAGATTTCCAGTCTTCCGGAACTATTCCAGAATCTAGTGATTCTTGAAAGATCATCACTAATGTCTCCACAAGCCCTTCAGCCACCTCTTTCAGAACTGTGAGGTGTCCACCGTCTGGTCCAGGTGATTTATCCACCCTCAGAGCTCTCGGTTTCCCAGGAACCTTCTCTCTAGTTATGGTAACTTCGCACACTTCATGCCCCCTGACACCTGGACCCTCCTGCCAGTGTCTTCCACAGCGAAGACTGAAGCAAAATACTTAAATCAGTTCATGCACCGTTTCCCTGTCCCCCATTACTACCCCTTCAGCGTCGTTTTCCTGCAGTCTGATATCCACTCTCACCTCTCTTTTACACTTTTGGTATCCTCTTTAATATTACTTTCATATTCCATCCTTGCCTTCTTCATGACTTTTTAGTTGCCTTCTGTTGGTTTTAAAAGCTTCCCAATCCCATAATTCCACTAATTTTTACTCTATTAAATGTCCACTCTTTGGATTTTATGTTGGGTTTGACTTCTCTTGTTAGCCACAGTTGGAAGGAATACCTCTTCCTCTTTGGGATGTATATATCCTGTGCCTTCTAAATTGCTCCCGGAAATTCCAGCCATTACTGCTCTGCCATCATCCCTGCCAGTGTTCCTTTCCAGTCCATTCTGGCCAGTTCCTCTCTCATACCTCTGTAAATCCCTTTCCTCCACTGTAATACTGATATATCTGACTTTAGCTTCTCCTTCTCAAATTCCAGGGTGAATTTGATCATATTATGATCACTTTACCCCTCGGGGTTCTTTTACCTTAAGCTCCCTGATCAATTCCGGTTCATTGCACAACACCCATTCCAGAATAGATGATCCCCTAGTAGGCTCAACCACAAGCTGCTCTAAAAAGCCATCACGTAGGCGTTCTAGAAATACCGCCCCCCCCAAGAATCCCGCACCATCAAAAGGAGGGAGGAGAAGATGGCGGCGCGACACAGCGCGCGCGGCCGTTCCGAATGATATCGATATGTGTAACTAGGGGCCGTGCACAATCCTGATTTGATGGAGACGGACGTGAGAACACGGAGGAACATCTGGAGAAACTTCTGAAATGCCCGTTTCGCTGCCGCTGTTACTGTGCGATCGAGAATCTCCGGAGGGGAAGACCCTGAGTCCTCGGCTTTGCCTATCGCCTGTTGCCGGGGCCAGGGTCGAAGCGCTCGGCAGAGATGGTGCTCGGTGCTCGGTGTCGGGGGGCTGGTCGGAGGCTCGGAGTTTTCGGACGGACTCGGAGTCGGATGCTGCATCGGCAAGTCTGCGGCGCTGGAGGTTCACCGTCTGCGTGAGACGATGGGACTTTCGAGAGACTTTGACACTTTTTACCGTGCCCATGGTCTGTTCTTCATCAAATCACGGTATTGCTTTGCACTGTTGTAACTATATGTTATAATTGTGTGGTTTTTGTCCGTTTTTCAGTCTTGGTTTGTCATGTGTTTCTGTGATATCATTCTGGAAAAACATTGCATCATTTCTCAATGCATATGCATTACTAAATGACAATAAAAGAGGATTGAGTGTCCTCATAATCTAATCTAATCGCCCGACAGCTTCAGCAGCGCGTGCTGTCTACAAGACGTATCAACGCCACACCAGCTCCTCCCAGACCCATGGCCACCACCCAAGAGCGGCAGGTCCCTGGGGACACCGGCACTTGGAAATCCCACCCCTCCAGGTCACTCACCATCCTGACCTGGAAACATATCGCCGTTCCCTCGCTGGGTCAAGATCCATGGAACTCCCCTCCCCGACGGCCGAATGGCACTGCGGGTGTCCCCGCACCTCAGCGATGGCGGCGGTTCGAGAAGGCAACTCATCGCCACCTTCCTTCGAGGGCCACTAGGGACCTGAGGAGAACTAAGGCACCGGTGACCCCTGTTTCCATCCAGGGGGTCAGTGTGGACATGGTGGAGGATTACAAATACCAGGGGATACGAATTGACAATAAACTGGACTGGTCAAAGAACACTGAGGCTGTCTATAAGAAGGGTCAGAGCCGTCTCTATTTCCTGAGGAGACTGAGGTCCTTTAACATCTGCCGGACGATGCTGAGGATGTTCTACGAGTCTGTGGTGGCCAGTGCGATCATGTTTGCTGTTGTGTGCTGGGGCAGCAGGCTGAGGGTAGCAGACACCAACAGAATCAACAAACTCATCCGTAAGGCCAGTGATGTTGTGGGGATGGAACTGGACTCTCTGACGGTGGTGTCTGAAAAGAGGATGCTGTCCAAATTGCATGCCATCTTGGACAATGTCTCCCATCCACTACATAATGTACTGGGTGGGCACAGGAGTACATTCAGCATTACTAAATGACAATGAAAGAGGACTGCGTATCCTCATAATCTAATCTAATCTGATTTTCCCCAATCTACCTGAATATTGAAATTCCCCCGTGACGATTGTAACATTGATCTTTTGACACGCTGTGATCACACCAGTACTGGAAGGCAAAAACAGGACGTGGAACAGACTGGCAGAGTATTTCAGCGGCTGGTGCAGTCGCTGAACAAATCCAAACGCTGAGATCAGGGGTTCGATTCCCGCCTCCGCCTGTAAGGCATTGGCACGATCTCGTCGTGGCCGCAGGCGTCTCCTCCAGTTCCTCTGGTTTCCACGGCACAGAGTTCCACAGATCCACCACACTCTGGCTAGAGAGATTCCTCCTCATCCCCATTCTAAATAGACGTCCCTCTATTCTGAAGCTGTGTCCACTGGTCCTGGATTCCCCCCTCGCCCCAGGGAACACCCTCTCCACACCCACTCTATCTGTGTCCTCTGGTCCTAGACTCCCCCAATACAGGAAACATCCTCTCCACATCCACTCCATCTGTGTCCTCTGGTCCTAGACTCCCCCACTATAGGAAACATCCTCTCCACACCCACTCTATCTGTGTCCTCTGGTCCTAGACTCCCCCACTATAGGAAACATCCTCTCCACATCCACTCTATCTGTGTCTTCTGGTCCTTGACTCCCCATGAAAGGAAATATCCTGTCCACATCCACTCTATCTGTGTCCCCTGGTCCGAGACTCCCACACTATAGGAAACATCCACTCCACATCCACTCTATCTGTGTCCTCTGGTCCTAGACTCCCCCACCACAGGAAACATCATCTCCACATCCACTCTATCTGTGTCCTCTGGTCCAACACTCCCCCACTACAGGAAACATCCTCTCCACATCCACTCTATCTGTGTCCTCTGGTCCTAGACTCCCCCACTACAGGAAACATCCTCTCCATATCCACTCTATCTGTGTCCTCTGGTCCTAGACTCCCCCACTACAGGAAACATCCTCTCCACATCCACTCTAACTGTGCCCTCTGGTCCTAGACTCCCCCACTTATAGGAGACATCCTCTCCACATCCACTCTATCTGTGCTTTCTGGTCTGAGACTCTCCCCACTACAGGAAACATCCTCTCTACATCCACTCTATCTGTGTCCTCTGGTCCTAGACTCCCCCACTACAGGAAACATCCTCTCCACATCCACTCTATCTGTGCCCTCTGGTCCTAGACTCCCCCACTATAGGAAACATCCTCTCCACAACCACTCTATCGAGGCCTTTCACCATTCGAGAGGTTTCAATGAGATCCCACTGCATTCTTCTGAATTCCAGTGCGTACAGGCCCAGAGCTATCAAATGACCCTCATATGACCAGGCTTTCAATCCCGGAGTCATTTTTTGCGAACCTCCTCTGCAGCCTCTCCAGCGTCGGTGTGACAAGGTTGAAATCTGTTCAGTATCGTTCTCAGTGATCGGTCAGATAATCACCAAAAAAAAAGGTTGAGACAATTTGTTTAGCTTCAATCTCGTTTCGCGCTGAGAACAGAGGAGGGACGCTGGAAAAGGTGGAAATGCATTTCGCTGGAAGTTCTGAGTGTCTGCCAGTATCGAGTGCTGAGCGTCCCGTCCACTTGTCAGGGCTGGGATTCAATCTTCAGCCCGCGGTGGATTGCTAATGCCTGCCAGAATACCTGCTGTGGTGGCGGTCAGTACGACGAGGGTCACTCACCGCAAAGTGACCGATGTAGCGTTTCTCTCCCCCTTTGCAGGGGTCTTTGGCATTTTGCAGGCACCGCTGGGACTCGGGGAAGGGGTGCAGGCAGACCTCTCTCCTTTTAGAACATAGAACATAGAATAGTACAGCACAGTACAGGCCCTTCGGCCCACAATGTTGTGCCGACCCTCAACCCCTGCCTCCCATATAACCCCCCACCTTAAATTCCTCCATATACCTGTCTAGTATTTCTTAAACTTCACTAGTGTATCTGTCTCCACCACTGACTCAGGCAGTGCATTCCACGCACCAACCACTCTCTGAGTGAAGAACCTTCCTCTAATATCCCCCTTCAACTTCCCACCCCTTACCATAAAGCCATGTCCTCTTGTATTGAGCAGTGGTGCCCTGGGGAAGAGGCGCTGGCTATCCACTCTATCTATTCCTCTTATTATCTTGTACACCTCTATCATGTCTCCTCTCATCCTCCTTCTCTCCACAGAGTAAAGCCCTAGCTCCCTTAATCTCTGATCATAATGCATACTCTCTAAACCAGGCAGCATCCTGGTAAATCTCCTCTGTACCTTTTCCAATGCTTCCACATCCTTCTTATAGTGAGGTGACCAGAACTGGACACAGTACTCCAGGTGTGGCCTAACCAGAGTTTTATAGAGCTGCTTCATTACCTCGCGACTCTTAAACTCTATCCCTCGATTTATGAAAGCTAACACCCCATAAGCTTTCTTAACTACCCTATCCACCTGTGAGGCAACTTTCAGGGATCTGTGGACATATACCCCCAGATCCCTCTGCTCCTCCACACTACCAAGTTTCCTGCCATTTACTTTGTACTCTGCCTTGGAGTTTGTCCTTCCAAAGTGTACCACCTCACACTTCTCCGGGTTGAACTCCATCTGCCACTTCTCAGCCCACTTCTGCATCCTATCAATGTTTTGTCAGATTGAGCTCATCCAAGCCGCCAGCTCTTTCTTTGTTTGGTTTGATCGAGGCGAGGGTGGGAGGCCGAGAGCACGTGGGGCAGAGTACACCACCCACTCGGGGCACAGTGAAAGCCAGCGGGTGCGGAACGCAGTTGGCAGCAGGTAATATTGTTCACTGTATCGGAGGAGAGGGAGAAGATGACGGCGCAACGCAGCTCGCAGAGGCCACTCCGGTGAACGATATCTGTTATCTGTCAAGTAGGGTGTCGTGCACAATCCTGATTTGATGGCGACGGACGTGAGAAGCACGGAGGAACATCTGGAGAAACTTCTGAAATGTCTGCTTCGCTGCCGCTGCTACTGTGCGTCCAGAATCTCCGGAGGAGAAGGCCCCGAGTCCTCGGCTTTGCTTGTTGCTCGGCGGCTGGGGCGGGGTCGAAGGCGCTCGGCAGGCGATGGTGCTCGGTGCTCGGTGTCGGAGGCTCGAAGTTTTCAGATGGACTCAGAGTCGGCTGCGGTCGGGAGCTTCCAACGCATCGGCAAGTTGGCGGGGCTTGAGGGTCATGGCGGGGAGAGATCCTCCCTTCTACCGTCTGTGTGAGATGATGGGCTATCGGGACTTTGAGACTTTTTTTTTACCGTGCCCATGGTCTGCTCTTTATCAAATCACGGTATTGCTTTGCACTGTTGTAACTATATCTTATAATTATGTGGTTTTTGTCAGTTTTAGTCTTGGTTTGTCCTGTGTTTTTCTTGTGATATCACTCCGGAGGAACGTTGTATCATTTTTTAATGCATGCATTTCTAAATGACAGTAAACGAGGACTGAGTGTCCTCATAATCTGAACTCGCACCGCTGCCAGGGGGCACAGGAAGGGGGTGCGCTTGGGAATCTGCGAGCAAAAATCAGCGAGAAAGTGTGTGAATTACCTCAGGGTCAGCTGGTAAGAGCTCGGTAGCTTCCTTCGGCTCCCAGGAGAGGACGTAGCTCAGAAAGCACGTTTGTCTCTCGTAACCCCGACAGATGACCAGCTGGGTCGAGAGGAGCTGGGAAATCTGGGGGACAGTGGCAGATCTCTTGGTACCATATAACCATATAACAATTACAGCACGGAAACAGGCCATCTCGGCCCTTCTAGTCCATGCCGAACTCTTACTCTCACCCAGTCCCACCGACCTGTACTCAGCCCATAACCCTCCATTCCTTTCCTGTCCATATATCTATCCAATTTAACTTTAAACGACAACATCGAACCTGCCCCAACCACTTCTCGTTCCACACAGCTACCACTCTCTGAGTAAAGAAGTTCCCCCTCGTGTTACCCCTAAACTTTTGCCCTTTAACTCTCAACTCA
Organism: Mobula birostris; assembly: GCF_030028105.1. Lineage (NCBI taxonomy): Eukaryota > Metazoa > Chordata > Chondrichthyes > Myliobatiformes > Myliobatidae > Mobula > Mobula birostris. The sequence continues at coordinate 111,898,864 of NC_092382.1, read as the reverse complement.
TGTCCTCTTGTTTGAATCTCCCCCCCCTCAATGGAAAAAGCCTATCCACGTCAACTCTATCGATCTCCTTCATAATTTTAAACACCTCTATCAAGTCCCCCTTAACCTTCTACGTTCCAAAGAATAAAGACCCAACTTGTTCAACCTTTCTCTATAACTCAGGTGATGAAACCCAGGTAACATTCTAGTAAATCTTCTCTGTACTCCCTCTCTTTTGATGACATCTTTCCTATAATTCATAGAAACATAGAAACATAGAAAATAGGTGCAGGAGTAGGCCATTCGGCCCTTCGAGACTGCACCGCCTTTCAGTACAATCATGGCTGATCATCCAACTCAGAACCCTGTACCTGCCTTCCCTCCATACCCCCTGATCCCTTTAGCCACAAGAGCCATATCTAACTCCCTCTTAAATATAGCCAATGAACTGGCCCCAACTGTTTCCTGTGGCAGAGAATTCCACAGATTCACCACTCTCTGTGTGAAGAAGTTTTTCCTAATCTCGGTCCTAAAAGGCTTCCCCTTTATCCTCAAACTGTGACCCCTCGTTCTGGACCTCCCCAACATTGGGAACAATCTTCCTGCATCTAGCCTGTCCAATCCCTTTAGGACTTTATACGTTTCAATCAGATCCCCCCTCAATCTTCTAAATTCCAACGAGTATAAGCCTAGTTGATCCAATCTTTCATCATATGAAAGTCCTGCCATCCCAGGAATCAATCTGGTGAACCTTCTCTGTACTCCCTCTATGGCAAGGATGTCTTTTCTCAGATTAGGGGACCAAAACTGCACACAATACTCCAGGTGTGGTCTCACCAAGGCCTTGTACAACTGCAGTAGTACCTCCCTGCTCCTGTACTCGAATCCTCTCGCTATAAATGGTTCTCCCCTATCCACTCTACTAGTTATATCATCAAAAAATTCTATGAGATTCATTAGACATGATTTTCCTTTCACAAATCCATGCTGACTTTGTCCGATGATTTCACCACTTTCCAAATGTGCTGTTATGACATCTTTGATAACTGACTCTAGCATTTTCCCCACCACCGATGTCAGGCTAACCTATAATTCCCCGGTTTCTCTCTCCCTCCTTTTTTAAAAAGTGGGGTTACATTAGCCACCCTCCAATCCTCAGGAACTAGTCCAGAATCTAAACAGTTTTGTAAAATTATCACTAACGCATCCACTATTTCTCGGGCCACTTCCTTAAGCACCCTGGGATGCAGACCATCTAGCCCTGGGGTTTATCTGCCTTTAATCCCTTCAATTTACCTAACACCACTTCCCTACTAACATGTATTTCCCTCAGTTCCTCCATCTCACTGGACCCTCTGTCCCCTACTATTTCCGGAAGATTATTTATGTCCTCCTTAGTGAAGACAGAACCAAAGTAATTATTCAATTGGTCTGCCATGTCCTTTTTCCCCATAATCAATTCACCTGTTTCTGTCAGTAGGGGACCTACATTTGTCTTAACCAATCTTTTTCATTTCACATATCTATAAAAGCTTTTACAGTCAGTTTTTATGTTCCCTGCCAGTTTTCTCTCATAATCTTTTTTCCCTTTCCTAATTAAGCCCTTTGTCCTCCTCTGCTGAACTCTGAATTTCTCCCAGTCCTCAGGCCAGCCGCTTTTTCTGGCTAATTTGTATGCTTCTTCTTTGGAATTGATACCATCCCTAATTTCCCTTGTCAGCCACGGGTGCACTACCTTCCTTGATTTATTCTTTTGCCAAACTGGGATGAACAATTGTTGTAGTTCATCCATGCAACCTTTAAATGCTTGCCATTGCATATCCACCGTCAATCCTTTAAGTGTCATTTGCCAGTCTATCTTAGCTAATTCACGTCTCATACCTTCAAAGTTACCCCTCTTTAAGTTAGAAACCATAGAAACCATAGAAACTACAGCACAGAAACAGGCCTTTTGGCCCTTCTTGGCTGTGCCAAACCATTTTCTGCCTAGTCCCACTGACCTGCACAGGGACCATATCCCTCCATACACCTCCCATCCATGTATCTGTCCAATTTATTCTTAAATGTTAAAAAAGAACCCGCATTTACCACCTCGTCTGGCAGCTCATTCCATACTCCCACCACTCTCTGTGTGAAGAAGCACCCCCTAATGTTCCTTTTAAACTTTTCCCCCCTCACCCTTAACCCATGTCCTCTGGTTTTTTTCTCCCCTTGCCTCAGTGGAAAAAGCCTGCTTACATTCACTCTATCTATACCCATCATAATTTTATATACCTCCATCAAATCTCCCCTCATTCTTCTACACTCCAGGGAATAAAGTCCTAACCTATTCAATCTTTCTCTGTAACTGAGTTTCTCAAGTCCCGGCAACATCCTTGTAAACCTTCTCTGCACTCTTTCAACCTTATTTATATCCTTCCTGTAATTTGGTGACCAAAACTGAACACAATACTCCAGATTCGGCCTCACCAATGCCTTATACAACCTCATCATAACATTCCAGCTCTTATACTCAATACTTTGATTAATAAAGGCCAATGTACCAAAAGCTCTCTTTACGACCTTATCTACCTGTGAAAACCTTTGTTTCTGAATTAACTATGTCACTCTCCATCTTAATGAAGAATTCCACCATATTATGGTCACTCTTACCCAAGGGGCCTCTCACGACAAGATTGCTAATTAACCCTTCCTCATTGCTCAAAACCCAGTCCAGAATAGCCTGCTCTCTAGTTGGTTCCTCGACATGTTGGTTCAAACAACCATCCCGCGTACATTCCAAGAAATCCTCTTCCTCAGCACCTTTACCAATTTGGTTCACCCAATCTACATGTAGATTGAAGTTTGGTGACCAGAACTATACACAATACTCCAAATTTGGCCTCACCAATGCCTTGTACAATTTCAAACATTACATCCCAACTCCTATACTCAATGCTCTGATTTATAAAAGCCAGCAAACCAAAAGCTTTCTTCACCACGCGATCCACATGAGATTCCACCTTCAGGGAACTATGCACCATTATTCCTAGATCCCCCTGTTCTACTGCATTCTTCAACGCCCTACCATTTACCTCTGTCCTCAATAAGCCCATATTGCAGTTTAGAAGTTTCTGGCCTTAACCTGTTTTTAATTCATTCCACTCAGAACAATTCTCAACAAAATCTTTATTACCGTATGTGATTCATAAGACTGATTGTTCTATAATTTTTGCAGTTAATAGTTCCAGGATTATAAATACCGATCTCAAGGGATCGTCAGGCAATACATGAGACTCATAGATGCCATTAAACAGTTCAAAAAGAATATCTATGCCCAGATCTTCTAGGGCTTGTATCACTTCCTCTGAAATTTCATCAGGTCCAGTGGCTTTACCATGTTTCATGCTTTTCATTGCTTTAGTTATTTCTTCTTTGGCGATAGGTGGGCCAGAATTAGGGTGCTTAATATCTGAGGGGTCCCTTCTATTATCTTCAAAAAGCTGCTCTATATACTGAATCTACTTATCTGGATCTGTCTGCTGATCTTATGCATCCGGTCGAGGAGGTTTTCTTAATTACAATAATTTCCTTAATTTTTCTTGTGCATTTGTTTGCTGTTGTTAATGTGGCCTTCGACTTCGCTGCATTTTTTGATTCAGTCATTCTTCCTTTGCAATATTGCACAATTGTCCGGTCTGTCTGTCTGGCTCTCTGCATCACACTACATTATTCTTCACTAACCTTCTTCGTACCATCAGATCTAGAATTTCTTTGGTTATCCACCCCTTGTTGGTGTGTTGGATTGCTTGTACTGGGATGATCTGCTCTGCCAATTGCTGTAAAGGTATCCGTTAGTCTTGCGAGACCATGGATCTGCGCCTGGAAGGTCCTCACTGGGCGAGGGTTGTATGGAAGACGGGCAGCTGCCCACGCTGCAAGTCTCCCCTCTCTCCACGACACCGACGTTGTCCGAGGGAAGGACATTAGGACCCATACAGCTTGGCACCGGTGTCGTCGCAGAGCAATGTGTGGTTAAGTGCCTTGCTCAAGGATACAACACGCTGCCTCGGCTGGGACTCGAACTCACGACCTTCAGGTCGCTAGTCGAATGCCTGAACCACTTGGCCACGCGCCCACTGATTGCTGTTTAACATATTTAAATCTGTCCCAGATAGGTGTTGTTTCGTTTTCGTTGAGGTGTTTTCTTCTCCCGACATATATTTCCTTCTCTCTTTTCCACGTTTCAGTTTCTTTAATTTTGCTTTGATGGCAGCTATTACTGGATGCGAGACGTGGACACTCACCAAGACGATGCGGAAGTCTCGAGATGGTTGCTATACACGGATGCTCCGGATGGCTCTTGACGTGAGTTGGCAACAGCACATGACGAACGTCGAGCTCTATGACGACCTACCGATGTTCTCCGCTAAAATCGAGGCGAGAAGACTGCAACTAGCGGGCCACTGTCTACGCCACCCCGAGCTACCTGCCAGCCTAGTCATCGCATGGGAGCCCAAGCACGGGGGGGGATGAACCCTGGGCGCCCTCCCAAGACTATGGTCAACACGCTCCCAGAAGACAGCGGCGCGGCTGATGCAGATGAACTGAACCCACTGATGAGGGAGAGGGAGAAGTGGAGAGTCCGTCATTCTGCCCAACGCCAGCCTCCTAGGCCCGAGTCAGCGTAGTAGTACTAGTATTACTGGATGGTGATCTGAACTACAGTCTGCTCCTGGGCAGGCTTTAGAATTTGTGATATTATTTCTAAAGCGTTCATTGGTGGTAATCAATGAGGATGTAACTATGAAAATGGACAAAGGAGAGTCAGTGGATGTTGTGTACCTGGACTTTCAGAAAGCCTTTGATAAAGTCCCACATAGGGATTAGTGGGCAAAATTAGGGTACATGGTATTGGGGGCAAAGTACTGACATGGATTGAAAATTGGCTGGCTGACAGAAAACAAAGAGAAGGGATTAACGGGTCCCTTTCGGAATGGCAGGCGGTGACCAGTGGGGTACTGCAGGGTTCAGTGCTGGGACCGCAGCTGTTTAATGATTCAGATGAGGGAATTAAAAGTAACATTAGCAAATTTGCCGATGACACAAAGCTGGGTGGCAGTGTGAAATGTGAGGAGGATGTTATGAGAATGCAAGGTGACTTGGACAGGCTGGGTGAGTGGGGAGATGCGTGGCAGATGCAGTTTAATGTGGATAAATGTGGGGTTATCCACTTTGGTGGTAAGAACGGGAAGGCAGATTATTATCTAAATGGAGTCAAGTTAGGAAAAGGGGAAGCACAACGAGATCTAGGTGTCCTTGTACATCAGTCACTGAAAGCAAGCATGCAAGTACAGCAGGCAGTGAAGAAAGCTAATGGCATGTTGGCCTTCATAACAAGGGGAATTGAGTATAAGAGCAAAGAGGTCCTTCTGCAGCTGTACAGGGCCCTGGTGAGACCACACCTGGAGTACTGTATGCAGTTTTGGTCTCCAAATTTGAGGAAGGACATTCTTGCTATTGAGGGAGTGCAGCGTAGGTTCACTGGGTTAATTCCCGGGCTGGTGGGACTGTCATATGTCGAAAGATTGGAGCGACTGGGCTTGTATACTCTGGAATTTAGAAGGCTGAGAGGGGATCTTATTGAAACATATAAGATTATTAAGGGATTGGACACGCTGGAGGCAGGAAGCATGTTCCCGCTGATGGGTGAGTCCAGAACCAGAGGTCACAGTTTAAGAATAAGGGGTAGGCCATTTAGAACGGAGTCGAGGAAAAACTTTTTCACCCAGAGAGTGGTAGATATATGGAATGCTCTGCCCCAGAAGGCTGTGGAGGCCAAGTCTCTGGATGCTTTCAAGAAAGAGATGGATAGAGCTCTTAAAGATAGCGGAATCAAAGGTTATGGGGATAAGGCAGGAACTGGATACTGATTGTGGATGATCAGCCAGGATCACAGTGAATGGCGGTGCTGGCTCGAAGGGCTGAATGGCCTACTCCTGCACCTATTGTCTATTGTAATGAAATCCATTTGATTCCTTGTTCTATCTCCAGGGCTAATCCTAGTACACAATCTACGTGGATGGTTTTTACACCAAGCATTGGTGATCACTTGGTGATAACAAGTAGAATAGAGAAAAGGGGTGCAGTGGATGTTGTATATTTGGACTTTCAGAAGGCCTTTGACGAGGTGCCACAATGAGGCTACTTACCAAGTTAAGAGCCCATGGTATGACAGGAAAGTTACAGACATGGTTAGAGCATTGGCTGATTGGTAGGAGGCAGCGAGTGGGAATAAAAGGATCCTTGTCTGGTTGACTGCCAGTGACTAGTGGTGTTCCACAGGGGTCGGTGTTGGGACCACTTCCTTTTATGCTGCATATCAATGATTTAGATGATGGAATAGATGGCTTTGTTGCCAAGTTTGCAGATGATATGAAGATTGGTGGAGAGGCAGGTAGTGTTGAGGAAACAGGTAGGATACAGAAGGACTTAGACAGATTAGGAGAATGGGCAAGAAAGTGTCAAATGAAATACAATGTTGGAAAATGCATGGTTGTGCACTTTGGTAGTAGAAATAAATGTGTGGACTATTTTCCAAACGGGGAGAAAATCCAGGAATCTGAGATGCAGAGGGACTTGGGGGTCCTTGTGCAGAACACCCTGAAGGTTAACTTGCAGGTCGAGTCAGTGGTGAGGAAGGCAAATGCCATGTTAACGCTCATTTCAAGAGGACTAGAATATAAAAAGCAGGGGTGTAGTGTTGAGTCTTTATAAAGCACTGGTGAGGCCTCACTTGAAGTATTGTGAGCAGTTTAGGGCCCCTCATCTTAGAAAGGGTGTGCTGAAACTAGAGAAAATTCAAAAGAGTTTTACAGAAATGATTTCAGGATTGAAATGCTTGTCTGATGGCTCAGAGTTTGTACTCACTAGAATTCAGAATAGTCATAGTCATACTTTATTGATCCCGGGGGAAATTGGTTTTCATTATAGTTGCACCATACATAATTAAATAGAAATATGTAAATTATGCCAGGAAATAAGTCCAGGACCAGCCTATTGGCTCAGGGTGTCTGACCCTCCAAGGGAGGAGTTGTAAAGTTTGATGGCCACAGGCAGGAATGACTTCCTTTGACGCTCTGTGTTGTATCTCGGTGGAATGAGTCTCTGGCTGAATGTACTCCTGTGCACAACCAGTACATTATGTAGTGGATAGGAGACATTGTCCAAGATGGCATGCAACTTGGACAGCATCCTCTTTTCAGACACCACCGTCAGAGAGTCCAGTTCCATCCCCACAACATCACTGGCCTTACGAATGAGTTTGTTGATTCTGTTGGTGTCTGCTACCCTCAGCCTGCTGCCCCAGCGCACAACAGCAAACATGATAGCACTGGCCACCACAGACTCGTAGAGCATCCTCAGTATCGTCCGGCAGATATTAAAGGACCTCAGTCTCCTCAAGAAATAGAGACGGCTCTGATCCTTCTTGTAGACAGCCTCAGTGTTCTTTGACCAGTCCAGTTTATTGAATGAGGGGTTGAACCTTGAAAGGCCTCGATCGAGCGGATGTGGAGAGGATGTTTCCTATAGTGAGGGAGTCTAGGACCAGAGGACACAGACAGAGTGGATGTGGAGAGGGTGTTTCCTGTGGTGGGAGGGTCTAGGACCAGAGGACACAGATAGAGTGGATGTGGAGAGGATGTTTCCTGTAGTGGGGAGGGTCTAGGACCAGAGGACACAGATAGAGTGGATGTGGAGAGGGTGTTTCCTGTAGTGGGGGAGTCTAGGACCAGAGGACACAGATGAGTGGATGTGGAGAGGATGTTTCCTGTAGTGGGGGAGTCTAGGACCAGAGGACACAGATAGAGTGGATGTGGAGAGGATATTTCCTGTAGTGGGAGGGTCTAGGACCAGAGGACACAGATAGAGTGGATGTGGAGAGGATATTTCCTGTAGTGGGAGGGTCTAGGACCAGAGGACACAGATAGAGTGGATGTGGAGAGGATGTTTCCTGTAGTGGGAGGGTCTAGGACCAGAGGACACAGATAGAGTGGATGTGGAGAGGGTGTTTCCTATAGTGGGGGAGTCTAGGACCAGAGGACACAGATAGAGTGGATATGGAGAGGATGTTTCCTGTAGTGGGGGAGTCTAGGACCAGAAGACACAGATAGAGTGGATGTGGAGAGGATGTTTCCTGTAGTGGGAGGGTCTAGGACCAGAGGACACGGTCTCAGAAGAGAGAGGAGTGCCATTCGAACGGAGTTAAGAAGGAGTTCCTTTAGCCAGAGAGTGGTGAATGTGTGGAATTCATTGCCCCAGGCGACGGCGGAGGCCAAGTCTTTAAGTGCACTTAAAGCAGAGGTTGATAGATTCTTGATTGGTCAGAGCATAAAGATTTACTAAAATGTCACCTGGGTTTCATCACCTAAGTTACAGAGAAAGGTTGAACAAGTTGGGTCTTTATTCTTTGGAGCGTAGAAGGTTGAGGGGGGACTTGATAGAGGTGTTTAAAATTATGAGGGGGATTGATAGAGTTGACGTGGATAGGCTTTTTCCATTGAGAGTGGGGGAGATTCAAACAGAGGACATGAGTTGAGAGTTAAAGGGCAAAAGTTTAGGGGTAACACGAGGGGGAACTTCTTTACTCAGAGAGTGGTAGCTGTGTGGAACGAGAAGTGGTTGGGGCAGGTTCGATGTTGTCATTTAAAGTTAAATTGGATGGATATATGGACAGGAAAGGAATGGAGGGTTATGGGCTGAGTGCAGGTCGGTGGAACTAGGTGAGAGTAAGAGTTCGGCACGGACTAGAAGGGCCAAGATGTCCTGTTTCCGTGCTGGAATTGTTATAGGGGTTATTATATGATACGGGAGAAGGCAGGAGATTGGGGCTGGGCGGGAGAGTGAATGGACCAGCCGTAATGGAATGCTGGAGAGGACTTGATGGCCGGATGGGGGGGAGAGAGAGAGAGCGAGGGGAAAGAGGGGAGAGAGAGGGGAAAGAGAGGAGAGCGAGGGGAAAGAGGGGAGAGAGAGGAAAGACTTTCTTCACCCCAACCGCAACCCATATCCCCAAATCTCAACCTTGCTTCGAGAGGACTGCAACATAAAGGCAAGCACGCAACGTCGAGCACTGGCGAGGCCCCACTTGTGATCGGTTTTAGGGCCCTTGTCAAAGAAAAGATGT
>NC_092382.1:111849856-111889219 GCF_030028105.1 Mobula birostris | reverse complement strand
AGACGTTCTATGCTCGCACTCCCAGACTGAAAAATAGCTTCTTCCCCAGAGCTATAATTGGACCAATCGATCAAGCGACATCCATAAATTTGTTATATTGCTACTTCTAATCCCGGTTTTATGGCTGTCACGCATCTGAGTTGTGCTTTTGTACTGCTGGACGTTGCTGGTTACTTGATTTTATTTCCTGTTCACTTATTTCATTTGCTGATTTATAGCATTGGGTGCGAGAGTTGCTGTGTTGGTGCGTGACAGGTTGTACTATGCGATGACAATAAAGATATTGCATTTCAAACCCACACCCTGATCCCCACAGAACACAGAATAGTCCAGCACAGTACAGGCCCTTCGGCCCGCAATGCTGTGCCGACCCTCAAACCCTGCCTCCCATGTAACCCCCCACATTAAATTCCTCCATATACCTGTCTAGTAGTCTCTTAAATTTCACTAGTGTATCTGCCTCCACCACTGACTCAGGCAGTGCATTCCACGCACCAACCACTCTCTGAGTAAAAAACCTTCCTCTAATATCCCCCTTCAACTTCCACCCCTTACCTTAAAGCCATGTCCTCTTGTATTGAGCAGTGGTGCCCTGGGGAAGAGGCGCTGGCTATCCACTCTATCTATTCCTCTTAATATCTTGTACACCTCTATCATGTCTCCTCTCATCCTCCTTCTCTCCAAAGAGTAAAGCCCTAGCTCCCTTAATCTCTGATCATAATCCATACTGTCTAAACCAGGCAGCATCCTGGTAAAGCTCCTCTGTACCCTTTCCAATGCTTCCACATCCTTCCTATAGTGAGGTGACCAGAACTGGACACAGTACTCCAAGTGTGGCCTAACCAGAGTTTTTACAGAGCTGCATTGCCCTCTCTCCGATCCCATGAAGACCCCAGAGCTCTCCAGACACCCTCGCACCCGAGAGCCGCCTTCAAAACGTGCCAATGCCCTCCACCCTCACCCCCGACGCTGAAACACCCTCTTCGCATGTTACCCTCCCTCCAATCCCAAATCAAACTCTCCCACCATTATCACCTCGGCCCCAACTTTACCCTCTCCCCGATCCCCAACAAAACCCTCTCGGACCCTCGAGTCACCGCCCCAGGCCCCGAAAGCCCTCCTCAGGTGCCAGGACCCCAGGGCCGCCGGGCTGCGCGCGGGACGTCTCCGACAGCGGGGGCTGGGGGAGATCGCCCGCCCCGCCCCGCCACCTCTCTCACCTGGACAAGCAAGCGCAGCCGGGCGATGCGCTGGAACGGCAGGATGAGGAAGGACTTGAGCGTCAGGCGCTGGCAGAGGGGGTCTGACTCGAGCGACTCGACCACACGCAGGAACTGCGGGTTCTTCTTTCTGCCGGGAGGGGAAGGGAGAGGGGCGAGAGGGGGAGAGAGGGGGAGAGAGACGGGTTGGTGAGAGAGAGGGAGAGAGAAACTAATTAACAAGTGCATTAAGCCCTTAACTAAGCATCATCGTGATTGCGGCCCACTGATCTCCCTCTGCCGACACACCGCCCGTCTCCCTCCGTTCCCCGCACGTCCGCGTGTCTGTCCGAGACTCTGAAACGCCCCGATCGTCTCCGTCCCCACCACCTCCCGGAGTAAACTCTTCCCCCTCCTTACACACTGTCCGTCTCCCTCTTTTCCCCGTACATCCACGTGTCTGTCCGAGACTCTGAAACGCCCCGATCGTCTCCATCCCCACCACCTCCCGGAGTAAACTCTTCCCCTCCTTACACACTGTCCATCTCCCTCTGTTCCCCGCACGTCTGCGTGTCTGTCCGAGACTTTGAAACGCCCCGATCGTCTCCATCCCCACCACCTCCCGGAGTAAACTCTTCCCCTCCTTACACACTGTCCATCTCCCTCTGTTCCCCGCACGTCCGCGTGTCTGTCCGAGACTCTGAAACGCCCCGATCGTCTCCATCCCCACCACCTCCCGGAGTAAACTCTTCCCCCTCCTTACACACTGTCCATCTCTCTCTGTTCCCCGTACATCCACGTGTCTGTCAGAGACTCTGAAACGCCCCGATCGTCTCCGTCCCCACCACCTCCCGGAGTAAACTCTTCCCCTCCTTACACACTGTCCATCTCCCTCCGTTCCCCACACGTCCACGTGTCTGTCCGAGACTCTGAAACGCCCTGATCGTCTCCATCCCCACCACCTCCCAGAGTAAACTCTTCCCCTCCTTACACACTGTCCATCTCTCTCTGTTCCCCGTACATCCACGTGTCTGTCAGAGACTCTGAAACGCCCCGATCGTCTCTGTCCCCACCACCACCCAGAGTAAACTCTTCCCCTCCTTACACACTGTCGTCTCCCTCCATTCCCGTACATCCACGTGTCTGTCCGAGACTCTGAAACGCCCTGATCGTCTCCATCCCCACCACCTCCCGGAGTAAACTCTTCCCCTCCTTACACACTGTCCGTCTCCCTCCGTTCCCCACACGTCCACGTGTCTGTCCGAGACTCTGAAACGCCCTGATCGTCTCCATCCCCACCACCTCCCGGAGTAAACTCTTCCCCCTCCTTACACACTGTCCGTCTCCCTCCGTTCCCCACACGTCCACGTGTCTGTCCGAGACTCTGAAACGCCCTGATCGTCTCCGTCCCCACCACCTCCCGGAGTAAACTCTTCCCCCTCCTTACACACTGTCCGTCTCTCTCCGTTCCCCACACGTCCACGTGTCTGTCCGAGACTCTGAAACGCCCTGATCGTCTCCATCCCCACCACCTCCCAGAGTAAACTCTTCCCCTCCTTACACACTGTCCATCTCCCTCCGTTCCCCACACGTCCACGTGTCTGTCCGAGACTCTGAAACGCCCTGATCGTCTCCATCCCCACCACCTCCCAGAGTAAACTCTTCCCCTCCTTACACACTGTCCGTCTCTCTCCGTTCCCCGTACATCCACGTGTCTGTCAGAGACTCTGAAACGCCCCGATCGTCTCTGTCCCCACCACCACCCAGAGTAAACTCTTCCCCTCCTTACACACTGTCCGTCTCCCTCCATTCCCCGTACATCCACGTGTCTGTCCGAGACTCTGAAACGCCCTGATCGTCTCCATCCCCACCACCTCCCGGAGTAAACTCTTCCCCTCCTTACACACTGTCCGTCTCCCTCCGTTCCCCACACGTCCACGTGTCTGTCCGAGACTCTGAAACGCCCTGATCGTCTCCATCCCCACCACCTCCCGGAGTAAACTCTTCCCCCTCCTTACACACTGTCCGTCTCCCTCCGTTCCCCACACGTCCACGTGTCTGTCCGAGACTCTGAAACGCCCTGATCGTCTCCGTCCCCACCACCTCCCGGAGTAAACTCTTCCCCCTCCTTACGCACCGTCCATCTCCCTCCGTTCCCCGTACATCCACGTGTCTGTCCGAGACTCTGAAACGCCCCGATCGTCTCCATCCCCACCACCTCCCAGAGTAAACTCTTCCCCTCCTTACACACTGTCCATCTCCCTCCGTTCCCCGCACGTCCATGTGTCTGTCAGAGACTCTGAAACGCCCCGATCGTCTCCATCCCCACCACCACCCGGAGTAAACTCTTCCCCCTCCTTACACACTGTCCGTCTCTCTCCGTTCCCCACACGTCCACGTGTCTGTCCGAGAGACCACATTACAGCCCCCCGCCGCTCTCTATCTCTCTCTCTCTCTCTGTGTAAAAAAACACTTGCTCCTCACATCTCCTTTGAAATTACCCGCCTCTCACCTTAAGTACGCAGCCTCTGGGATTAGACACCCCCCCCCCCCCGGGGTAGGGCGGTGGGGAAAGATCCCGGTGGAACCCCTCGTAATCTCATAAACCTCTCTCCGGGCTTCCCTCAGCCTCGGGCGCTCCGGGGGGAAACAGCCCAGGTCTGTCGGGCCAGTTGTCGCAGCTCGAGCCCTCTGACCCAGGCAGGGTCCCCGTGAGCCCCTCCCGTACCTTCCCCTTCACCCACCCTGTAACAGGGGTGACCGTGATCGAATCCAGTGCTCCAGATGCGGCCCGAGCAGGGTTTTGCGAAGCTACAAACTCAGTACCTGGATGAATACAGACGAGCCTGGTGGACGGTTTCTCCTCTCGGGAGTGTGAGGGGTCGCTGCACTGGGGGAGAGACAGACGGTGCAGCCCGACATAGGGAGAGGGAACAGAAGGCTCCGGGAATAGAGATCCATAATTCCCTAGAAATGGCCTCACGGGCAGATAGGGTCTCCCTCCCCTATACCCCTCCCTGTCTCCGTCACCCCCTCCCTCCCCTACACCCCTCCCTGACTCTGTCACCCCCTCCCTCCCCTACACACCTCCCTGACTCTGTCACCCCCTCCCTCCCCCACACACCTCCCCATCTCCGTCACCCCCTCCCTCCCATACACCCCTCCCTGTCTCCGTCACCCCCTCCCTCCCCTACACCCCTCCCTGACTCTGTCACCCCCTCCCTCCCCTACACCCCTCCCCGTCTCCCTCACAATATTTGAAATTAATGCACTTTCCTTGATAATTTCTGTACTATGCATCTGTAGATTTCACCCTTCACTGTCCGACGTCCTCGTGTGTTACATGTGTTTTGGAGTTTAATGCTGATAAATGTGAGGTGCTACATTTTGGTGGGACTAATCAAAATAGATCATACATGGTAAATGGTAGGGCATTGAAGAATGCTGTAGAACAGAGGGATCTAGGAATAATGGTGCATATTTCCCTGAAGGTGGAATCTCATGTGGATAGGGTGGTGAAGAAAGCTTTTGGTTTGCTGGACTTTATAAATCAGAGCATTGGGTATAGGAGTTGGGATGTAATGTTGAAATTGTATAAGGCACTGGTAAGGCCAAATCTGGAGTATCGTGTACACCGAATTATAGGAAAGATGTCGACAAAATTGAGAGAGTACAGAGGAGATTTACTAAAATGTTACCTGGGTTTCATCTCCTAAGTTACAGAGAAAGGTTGAACAAGTTGGGTCTTTATTCTTTGGAGCGTAGAAGGTTGAGGGGGGACTTGATAGAGGTGTTTAAAATTATGAGGGAGTTAGATAGAGTTGACGTGGATAGGCTTTTTCCATTGAGAGTGGGGGAGATTCAAACAAGAGGACATGAGTTGAGAGTTAGGGGGCAAAAGTTTAGGGGTAACACGAGAGGGAACTTCTTTACTCAGAGAGTGGTAGCTGTGTGGAAGGAGAAGTGGTTGGGGCAGGTTCGATGTTGTCATTTAAAGTTAAATTGGATGGATATATGGACAGGAAAGGAATGGAGGGTTATGGGCTGAGTGCAGGTCGGTGGGACTAGGTGAGAGTAAGAGTTCGGCACGGACTAGAAGGGCCGAGATGGCCTGTTTCCGTGCTGGAATTGTTATATGGTTATACGTCCTCGTGTGTTACGCTTACCAGGGTGTTGGTTCGGAGAAACGCTGCTTAGTTTCTATATGTATCATATACGTTCTATACATTGCAGACAGGCGTACAGTTAAATGACGACGGACTCCCTCTCTCAGTGCTGCGTGCCTGTGCAATTCTAGCGGTGGAGAGAGGTTGGGATCGGCACATTGATGGGAGGGGTACAGGGGGGGGAAGGCTGTGTCCCCCGGTGCAGGTCGACAGGACGAGGCAGACTGCATGGACAGCACCAGCTCGACGGGCCGAAGGCCTGCCGTGCCCCATGACCGACCACCCCCCCCCACCCCCGGGCGCGTGACTTACATCAGGTTTTTGAACGTCTTCTCCTGGTACGACTGGTTGGTCAGGTAGGGGATGTAGACGGCCCGGAAGTCCGGCAGGTGGGAGAGGAGGGTCCCGCAGACGTCGAAGGACAGGATGTCCTCCTCGAACTTCAGCTCCAGCTCCTCCAGGAAGCTGGGACAGGAGGGAGACCGGGGTGAGGGAAGGGTGTAGGGGTGGGGGTGCTGACGGAGACGGGGAGGGAGGGGGTGACGGAGACGGCGAGGGATGTAGGGGTGGGGGTGCTGACGGAGACTGGGAGAGGTGTAGGGGAGGGTGGGGGTGCTGACGGAGACGGGGAGGGGTGTAGGGGAGGGAGGGGGTGATGGAGATGGGGAGGGGTGTAGGGAGGGACGGGGTGACGGGAGACGTGGAGGGGTGTAGGGGAGGGAGGGGGTGACGGAGATGGGGAGGGGTGTAGGGGAGGGAGGGGGTGAGGGAGACAGGGAGGGAGGGGGTGACGGAGACGGGGAGGGTTGTTAGGGAGGGAGGGGGTGACGGAGACGGGGAGGGTTGTAGGGGAGGGAGGGGGTGACGGAGACGGGGAGGGGTGTAGGGGAGGGAGGGGGTGACGGAGACGGGGAGGGGTGTAGGGGAGGGAGGGGGAGACAGGGAGGGGTGTAGGGGAGGCAGGGGGTGACGGAAACGGGGAAGGGTGTAGGGGAGGGAGGGGGCGACGGGGACAGGGAGGGGTGTAGGGGAGGGAGGGGGCGACGGGGACGGGGAGGGGTGTAGGAGAGGGAGGGGGTGAGGGAGACGGGGAGGGGTGTAGGGGAGGGAGGGGGTGACGGAGACAGGGAGGGGTGTAGGGGAGGGAGGGGGCGACGGGGACGGGGAGGGGTGTAGGAGAGGGAGGGGGTGAGGGAGACGGGGAGGGGTGTAGGGGAGGGAGGGGGTGACGGAGACGGGGAGGGGTGTAGGGGAGGGAGGGGGTGATGGAGACGGGGAGATGTGTAGGGAGGGAGGGGGTGACGGAGACGGGGAGGGGTGTAGGGGAGGGAGGGGGTGACGGAGACGGGGTGGGAGGGGTGACGGAGACGGGGATGGGTGTAGGGGAGGGAGGGAGTGACGGAGACGGGGAGGGGTGTAGGTGAGGGAGGGGGTGACGGAGACGGGGAGGGTTGTAGGGGAGGGAGGGGGTGACGGATACGGGGACGGGTGTAGGGGAGGGAGGGGTTGATGGGGACGGGGAGGGGTGTAGGGGAGGGAGAGGGTGACGGAGACGGGGAGGGGTGTAGGGGAGGGAGGGGGAGACAGGGAGGGGTGTAGGGGAGGCAGGGGGTGACGGAAACGGGGAGGGGTGTAGGGGAGGGAGGGGGTGACGGAGACAGGGAGGGGTGTAGGGGAGGGAGGGAGCGACGGGGACGGGGAGGGGTGTAGGAGAGGGAGGGGGTGAGGGAGACGGGGAGGGGTGTAGGGGAGGGAGGGGGTGACGGAGACGGGGAGGGGTGTAGGGGAGGGAGGGGGTGATGGAGACGGGGAGATGTGTAGGGAGGGAGGGGGTGATGGAGACGGAGAGGGGTGTAGGGGAGGGAGGGGGTGACGGAGACGGGGTGGGAGGGGTGACGGAGACGGGGATGGGTGTAGGGGAGGGAGGGAGTGACGGAGACGGGGAGGGGTGTAGGTGAGGGAGGGGGTGACGGAGACGGGGAGGGTTGTAGGGGAGGGAGGGGGTGACGGATACGGGGACGGGTGTAGGGAGGGAGGGGTTGATGGGGACGGGGAGGGGTGTAGGGGAGGGAGAGGGTGACGGAGACGGGGAGGGGTGTAGGGGAGGAAGGGGGTGACAGAGACGGGGAGGGGAGTAGGGGAGGGAGGGGGTGACGGAGACGGGGAGGGGGGTAGGGGAGGGAGGGGGTGACGGAGACGGGGAGGGTGTAGGGGAGGAAGGGGGCGACGGGGACGGGCAGGTGTGTAGGGGAGGGAGGGGGTGACGGAGACGGGGAGGGGTGTAGGGGAGGGATGGGGTGACGGATACGGGGAGGGAGGGTGTGATGAAGACGGGGAGGGGTGTAGGGGAGGGAGGGGGTGACGGAGATGGGGAGGGGTGTAGGGGAGGGAGGGGGTGACGGGAGATGGGGAGGGGTGTAGGCGAGGGAGGGGGTGACGGAGACGGGGAGGGGTGTAGGGGAGGGAGGGGTTGACGGAGATGGGAGGGTGTGGGGGAGGGATGGGTGACAGAGACGGGGAGGGGTGTAGGGGAGGGAGGGGGTGATGGAGACGGGGAGGGGTGTAGGGAAGGGATGGGGTGACGGGAGACGGGGACGGGTGTAGGGGAGGGAGGGGGTGACGGAGACGGGGAGGGGTGTAGGGGAGGGGGTGACGGAGATGGGGAGGGGTGTAGGGGAGGGAGGGGGTGACGGAGACGGGGAGGGGTGTAGGGGAGGGAGTGGATGACGGAGACGGGGAAGGAGGGGGTGACGGAGACATGGAGGGGTGCTGGGGAGGGAAGGGGTGACGGAGACAGGGAGGGGTGTAGGGGAGGGAGGGGTAAGGGAGATGCGGAGAGGTGTAGGGGAGAGAGGGGGTGACGGAGATGGGGAGGCGTAGGGGAGGGAGGGGGTGACGGAGACGGGGAGGGGGTGTAGAGGAGGGAGGGGGTGACGGAGACAGGGAGGGGTGTAGGGGAGGGAGGGGGTGACGGATAGGTGGAGGGGTTTAGGGGAGGGAGGGGTGACAGAGACGGGAAGGGGTGTAGGGGAGGGAGGGGGTGACGGAGACGGGGTGGGGTGATGGAGACGGGGATGGGTGTAGGGGAGGGAGGGAGTGACGGAGACGGGGAGGGAGGGGGTGACGGAGACGGGGAGGGGTGTAGGGAGGGAGGGGGTGATGGAGATGGGGAGGGGTGTAGGGGAGAGAGGGAGTGACGGAGACGGGGAGGGAGGGGGTGACGGAGACGGGGAGGGGTGTAGGGGGAGGAGGGGTGACGGAGACGGGGAGGGGTGTAGGGGAGGGAGGGGGTGACGGAGACGGGGAAGGGTGTAGGGGAGGGAGGGGGTGACGGAGAAGGGGAGGGGTGTAGGGGAGGGAGGGGGTGACGGAGACGGGGAAGGAGGGGTTGACGGAGACGGGGAGGGGTGTAGGGGAGGGAGGGGGTGACGGAGACGGGGAGGGGTGTAGGGGAGGGAGGGGGTGACGGAGACGGGGAGGGTTGTAGGGGAGGGAGGGGGTGACGGAGACGGGGAGGGGTGTAGGGGAGGGAGGGGGTGACGGAGATGGGGAGGGGTGTAGGGAGGGAGGGGGTGAGGGAGACAGGGAGGGAGGGGGTGACGGAGACGGGGAGGGTTGTTAGGGAGGGGAGGGGGGTGGGACGGAGACGGGGAGGGTTGTAGGGGAGGGAGGGGGTGACGGAGACGGGGAGGGGTGTAGGGAGGGAGGGGGTGACGGAGATGGGGAGGGGTGTAGGGGAGGGAGGGGGTGAGGGAGACAGGGAGGGAGGGGGTGAGGGAGACGGGGAGGGGTGTAGGGGAGGGAGGGGGTGACGGAGACGGGGAGGGGTGTAGGGGAGGGAGGGGGTGACGGAGACGTGGAGGGGTGTAGGGGAGGGAGGGGGTGACGGAGACAGGGAGGTGTAGGGGAGGGAGTGGGCGACGGGGACGGGCAGGTGTGTAGGGGAGGGAGGGGATGATGGAGACGGGGAGGGAGGAGGTGATGGAGACGGGGAGGGTTGTAGGGGAGGGAAGGGGTGACGGAGACGGGGAGGGGTGTAGGGGAGGGAGGGGGTGACGGATAAGGGGAGGGAGGGTGTGATGGAGATGGGGAGGGTTGTAGGTGAGGGAGAGGGTGACGGAGACGTGCAGGGGTGTAGGGAGGGAGGGGTGACGGAGATGGGAGGGGGTGTAGGGGAGGGAGTGGATGACGGAGACGGGGAGGGAGGGGTGACGGAGACAGGGAGGGGTGTAGGGGAGGGAGGGGGTGACGGAGACGGAGGGGTGTAGGGGACGGAGGGGTTGACGGAGACAGGGAGGGGTGTAGGGGAGGGAGGGGGTGACGGAGACGGGGAGGGGTGTAGGGGAGGGAGGGGTAAGGGAGATGCGGAGAGGTGTAGAGGAGGAAGGGGGTGACGGATAGGTGGAGGGGTGTAGGGGAGGGAGGGGGTGACAGAGACGGGGGGAGGGGGTGATGGAGAAGGGGAGGGTGTAGGGGAGGGAGGGGTGACGGAGACGGGGAGGGAGGGGGTGACGGAGACGGGGAGGGGTGTTCGGGAGGGAGGGGGTGACGGAAACAGGGAGGGGTGTCGGGGAGGGAAGGGGTGACGATGATGGGGAGGGGTGTAGGAGAGAGAGGGGATGACAGAGACAGGGAGGGGTGTCGGGGAGGGAGGGGGGTGACGGAGACAGGGAGGGGTGTCGGGGAGGGAGGGGGTGACGGAGATGGGGAGGGGTGTAGGGGAGAGAGGGGGTGACGGAGACGGGGAGGAGTGTAGGGGAGGGAGGGGGTGACGGAGATGGGGAGGGGTGTAGGGGAGGGAGGGGGTGACGGAGACAGGGAGGGGTGTAGGGGAGGGAGGGGGTGAGGGAGACGGGGAGGGAGGGGGTGACAGAGACGGGGAGGGGTGTATGGGAGGGAGGGGGTGACGGAGACGGGGAGGGGTGTAGGGGAGGGAGGGGGTGACAGAGACGGGGAGGGGTGTAGGGGAGGGAGGGGGTGACGGAGACGGGGAGGGGTGTAGGGGAGGGAGGGGGTGACGGAGACGGGGACGGGTGTAGGGGAGGGAGGGTGTGACGGAGATGGGGAGGGGTGTAGGCGAGGGAGGGGGTGACAGAGACGGGGAGGGGTGTAGGGGAGGGAGGGGGTGAGGGAGACGGGGAGGGAGGGGGTGACGGAGACGTGGAGGGGTGTTTGGGAGGGAGGGGGTGACGGAGACGGGGAGGGGTGTAGGGGAGGGAGGGGGTGACGGAGATGGGGAGGAGTGTAGGGGAGGGAGGGGGTGACGGAGACAGGGAGGGGTGTTGGGGAGGGAGGGGGTGACGATGATGGGGAGGGGTGTAGGAGAGAGAGGGGTTGACGGAGACGGGGAGGGGTGTCGGGGAGGGAGGGGGTGACGGAGACAGGGAGGGGTGTCGGGGAGGGAGGGGGTGACGGAGATGGGGAGGGGTGTAGGGGAGGGAGGGGGTGACGGAGACAGGGAGGGGTGTAGGGGAGGGAGGGGGTGAGAGAGACGGGGAGGGAGGGGGTGAGGGAGACGGGGAGGGAGGGGGTGACAGAGACGGGGAGGGTGTAGGGGAGGGAGGGGGTGACGGAGACGGGGAGGGGTGTAGGGGAGGGAGGGGGTGACGGAGACGGGGACGGGTGTAGGGGAGGGAGGGGGTGACGGAGATGGGGAGGGGTGTAGGCGAGGGAGGGGGTGACAGAGACGGGGAGGGGTGTAGGGGAGGGAGGGGGTGAGGGAGACGGGGAGGGAGGGGGGTGACGGAGACGTGGAGGGGTGTAGGGGAGGGAGGGGGTGACGGAGACGGGGAGGAGTGTAGGGAGGGAGGGGGTGACGGAGACAGGGAGGGGTGTTGGGGAGGGAGGGGGTGACGGAGACGGGGAGAGACGTAGGGGAGGGAGGGGGTGACGGAGACGGGGAGGGGTGTAGGGGAGGGAGGGGGTGACGGAGATGGGGAGGGGTGTAGGCGAGGGAGGGGGTGACAGAGACGGGGAGGGGTGTAGGGGAGGGAGGGGGTGAGGGAGACGGGGAGGGAGGGGGTGACGGAGACGTGGAGGGGTGTAGGGGAGGGAGGGGGTGACGGAGATGGGGAGGAGTGTAGGGGAGGGAGGGGGTGACGGAGACAGGGAGGGGTGTTGGGGAGGGAGGGGGTGACAGAGACAGGGAGGGGTGTCGGGGAGGGAGGGGGTGACGATGATGGGGAGGGGTGTAGGAGAGAGAGGGGATGACGGAGACGGGGAGGGGTGTCGGGGAGGGAGGGGGTGACGGAGACAGGGAGGGGTGTCGGGGAGGGAGGGGGTGACGGAGATGGGGAGGGGTGTAGGGGAGAGAGGGGGTGACGGAGACGGGGAGGGGTGTAGGGGAGGGAGGGGGTGACGGAGATGGGGAGGGGTGTAGGGGAGGGAGGGTGTGACGGAGACGGGGAGGGGTGTAGGGGAGGGAGGGGGTGACGGAGACGGGGAGGGGTGTAGGGGAGGGAGGGGGTGACAGAGACGGGGAGGGGTGTAGGGGAGGGAGGGGGTGACGGAGACGGGGAGGGGTGTAGGGGAGGGAGGGGGTGACGGAGACGGGGACGGGTGTAGGGGAGGGAGGAGGTGACGGAGATGGGGAGGGGTGTAGGGGAGGGAGGGGGTGACGGAGACGGGGAGGGGTGTAGGGGAGGGAGGGGGTGAGGGAGACGGGGAGGGAGGGGTGAGGGAGACGGGGAGGGAGGGGGTGACAGAGACGGGGAGGGTTTCGGGGAGGGAGGGGCTGACGGAGACAGGGAGGGGTGTCGGGGAGGGAGGGGGTGATGGAGACAGGGAGGGGTGTAGGGGAGGGAGGGGGTGACGGAGACGGGGAGGGGTGTAGGGGAGGGAGGGGGTGACGGAGACGGGGAGGGGTGTAGGGGAGGGAGGGGGTGACGGAGATGGCGAGGGGTGTAGGCGAGGGAGGGGGTGACAGAGACGGGGAGGGTGTAGGGGAGGGAGGGGGTGAGGGAGAAGGGGAGGGAGGGGGTGACGGAGACGTGGAGGGGTGTAGGGGAGGGAGGGGGTGACGGAGACGGGGAGGGGTGTAGGGGAGGGAGGGGGTGACGGAGATGGGGAGGAGTGTAGGGAGGGAGGGGGTGACGGAGACAGGGAGGGGTGTTGGGGAGGGAGGGGGTGACGGAGACAGGGAGGGGTGTCGGGGAGGGAGGGGGTGACGATGATGGGGAGGGGTGTAGGAGAGAGAGGGGATGACGGAGACGGGGAGGGGTGTCGGGGAGGGAGGCGGTGACGGAGACAGGGAGGGGTGTCGGGGAGGGAGGGGGGTGACGGAGATGGGGAGGGGTGTAGGGGAGAGAGGGGGTGACGGAGACGGGGAGGGGTGTAGGGGAGGGAGGGGGTGACGGAGATGGGGAGGGGTGTAGGGGACGGAGGGGGTGACGGAGACGGGGAGGGGTGTAGGGGAGGGAGGGGGGTGACGGAGACGGGGAGGGGTGTAGGGGAGGGAGGGGGGTGACAGAGACGGGGAGGGGTATTTTCCCTTCCTACCTCTGACTGACTGCCCTTACAGCGGGGAGTTTTGAGAAGAGCCACTGTCTCTCCTGGGTCCGAGGAGGCCATTGAGCGTCTCGGAGCCTTGGAAATGGTTGACGGCAATGTCCAGACTCCGCAGGTAGGACGCCTCTGAACTGATCAGCTCAAACTTCACCTGGAGGGGGCCGGGGAGGGGAAGAGGGGGGAATTGGGGAGAGAGAGAGAGGAAAGGGGGGAGCGATGGGGGGAAGAGAGAGGGGTCCGGGTTAATTGGAGATCTCTTCTCCCATGTTCCCTCCCATCCTTGCCTCGCCTCCTCGCACCCTTAATGTCAGTCTGCTCTCTCCCCTATCTCATCCTCCCCCCCCTCAGGGAAACCCAGCACAACACCCCCTCCCCGTCCCTCCCTTCCCCCCTCTCTATCCCCTCCGCACCGACGACCTCCTCCTCGCCTCCTGCCGCCCCTCCAGCCTCTTCCCTGTCCCTACTCTACACCCACACCCTCTCCCCTCCCTGGTTCGGGATCAGCGAGCTCTGGGGTCGCGCCCACAGCATCTCGGAGGGGGAGGGAGGGCGTGGGACGTATTGGTACCGATGACGTGGGAAGAAAAGGGAACGAGGTCCTGAAGAGAGAGTTTGGAGAGACAGGCCTAAAGCTGAGAAGCAGGACCACCAGGGTAGTGATTTCTCGATCGCTGCCTGTGCCCCGGGCCAGTGAGGGTAGGAACAGGGGGATCTGCCAGATGAATGCACGGCTTTAACTCAATACGCAAAACGGTCGAGATAATCACACAAATAGAGGAGGGAGGAGAAGATGGCGGCGTGACACAGCGCGCGCGGCCGTTCCGAATGATATCGATTATGTGTAACTAGGGGCCGTGCACAATCCTGATTTGATGGAGGCAGACGTGAGAGCACGGAGGAACATCTGGAGAAACTTCTGAAATGCCCGTTTCACTGCCGCTGCTACTGTGTGATCCGGAATCTCCCGAGGGAAGGCCCCGAGTCCTCGGCTTTGCCTATCGCCTGTTGCCGGGGCCGGGGTCGAAGCGCTCGGCAGAGATGGTGCTCGGTGCTCGGTGTCGGGGGCTGGTCGGAGGCTCGGAGTTTTCGGACGGACTCAGAGTCGGATGCTGCATCGGCAAGTCTGCGGCGCTGGAGGTTCACCGTCTGCGTGAGACGATGGGACTTTCGAGAGACTTTGACACTTTTTACCGTGCCCATGGTCTGTTCTTCATCAAATCACGGTATTGCTTTGCACTGTTGTAACTATATGTTATAATTGTGTGGTTTTTGTCAGTTCTTAAGTCGGTTTGTCATGTGTTTCTGTGATGTCACTCTGGAAAAACATTGTAATTAAATAAAGGCGTCCGTTAGTCTTAGAAACATAGAAACATAGAAAATAGGTGCAGGAGTAGGCCATTCGGCCCTTCGAGCCTGCACCGCCATTCAGTACGATCATGGCTGATCATCCAACTCAGAACCCTGTACCTGCCTTCCCTCCATACCCCCTGATCCCTTTAGCCACAAGGGCCATATCTAACTCCCTCTTAAATATAGCCAATGAACTGGCCTCAACTGTTTCCTGTGACAGAGAATTCCACAGATTCACCACTCTGTGTGTGAAGAAGTTTTTCCTCATCTCGGTCCTAAAAGGCTTCCCCTTTATCCTCAAACTGTGACCCCTCGTTCTGGACTTCCCAACATCGGGAACAATCTTCCTGCATCTAGCCTGTCCAACCCCTTTAGGATTTTATACGTTTCAATCAGATCCCCCTCAATCTTGTAAATTCCAACGAGTATAAGCCTAGTCGATCCAGTCTTTCATCATATGAAAGTCCTGCCATCCCAGGAATCAATCTGGTGAACCTTCTTTGTACTCCCTCTATGGCAAGGATGTCTTTCCTCAGATTAGGGGACCAAAACTGCACACAATACTCCAGGTGTGGTCTTGCGAGACCATGGACCTGTCTTCACTCTCCAGGGCGCAGGCCTGGGCAAGATTGTATGGAAGACGGGCAGTTGCCCATGCTGCAAGTCTCCCCTCTCCACGACACCGATGTTGTCCAAGGGAAGGGCATTAGGACCCATACAGCTTGGCACCGGTGTCGTCGCAGAGCAATGTGTGGTTAAGTGCCTTGCTCAAGGACGCAACACGTTCCCTCGGCTGGGGCTCGAACTCACGACCTTCAGATCACTAGTCCGATGCCTTAACCACTTGGCCACGTGCCCACGTTGTATCATATCTTAACTCATGCATTACTACATGACAATAAAAGAGGACTGCGTGTCCTCATAATCTAATCTAATATCAAAAATACCTTACCAATGTTTATCTAAAAGAGGGCAAGACCAAAACGTATGTGTCCGAGAGGCCACCTCAGAATTACATCTGTCACACATCTGATCTACATGTCGGCAAACAACACACACCAAAGTTGCTGGCGAAATGTCGACTGCACCTCTTCCTAGAGATGCTGCCTGGCCTGCTGCGTTCCACCAGCAACTTTGATGTGTGTCGCTGGAGTTTCCAGCGTCTGCAGAATTCCTCGTGTTTGCGTTACATGTCGGGAAAAACAGTTTTGCGTGTTAATTTAAAACCTCACCCCATTACTGCAATTTTTTGGATTACCAGAGACAGACGTCGGTCGTTTAACCCTTTCCAGTTTGTCACACTCATAGCTAAAAGATCCATCTCACTTAAATGGAAATATTCTGATCCTCCTACTACTTTTCAACGGTTTTCTCAAACTATATTATGTTTAAACCTGGAAAAAGTTAGGTTTAGTAGGGGTGATTCTTTAGATTAATATGCATAACAATATTAATGATATAAAGAGATTGGTATAACATTGGTCATGGTTAACATATGAAGCATAATTCTTCTTGAGGAAACCAGGAGACCGTTTATTCAACATTTTCATATGATGGAAGTTGTCCCTTTCAGAATGCTTTTTCCTTTTTTAATAATCTTTTGTTTATCTATGAAGGAGCGGAGTGAATGACAAATAATGTTTGTATCCGAAGGAATAGAGCATCCCAGTTTTGTTTTGTTTTGTTTAGGGGGTTCTTTATAAAATTCTTTTTTCATGTTCAATTACTTAGAGATTGGGAGGCTTGAATTATATATTTTACTCGGATTATGCTTTATATGTTAACCATTACCAATGTTATACTGATCTCTTCGTATCATTAATATTATGTAACCATATAACTATTCCAGCACGGAAACAGGCCATCTCGGCCCTTCTAGTCCATGCCGAACTCTTACTCTCACCCAGTCCCACCGACCTGCACTCAGCCTATAACCCTCCATTCCTTTCCTGTCCATATATCCATCCAATTTAACTTTAAACGACAACATCGAACCTGCCCCAACCACTTCTTGTTCCACACAGACACCACTCTCTGAGTAAAGAAGTTCCCCCTCGTGTTACCCTGAAACTTTTGCCCCCTCACTCTCAACTCATGTCCTCTTGTTTGAATCTCCCCCACTCTCAATGGAAAAAGCCTATCCACGTCAACTCTATCAATCCCCCTCATAATTTTAAACACCTCTATCAAGTCCCCCCTCAACCTTCTACGCTCCAAAGAATAAAGACCCAACTTGTTCAACCTTTCTCTGTAACTTAGGAGATGAAACCCAGGTAACATTCTGGTAAATCTTCTCTGTACTCTCTCTAGTTTGTTGACATCTTTCCTATAATTTGGTGACAAAACTTTTTTTTATATAGATTATGAAGACACGCAGTCCTCTTTTATTGTCATTTAGTAATGCATGCATTAAGAAATGATACAATATTTCCTCCGGTGTGATATCACAAAACACAGGACAGACCAAGACTCTAAAAACTGACAAAACCACATAATTATAACATATAGTTACAACAGTGCAACAATACCATAACTTGATGAAGAAGTCCATGAGCACAGTAAAAAGTTCAAAGTTTCTCAAATGTCCCACATCGCACGCAGACGGGAGAAGGAAGAAAAACTCCCCCTGCCATGCCCGACCACGGTCCGACTCTGAGTCATCCGAAAACTTCGAGCTCTGATCAGCTCTCCGACACCGAGCGCTGAGCGCCACCTCTGCCGAACGATTCGACCTCCTTCTCGGTCGCCAACAGCAGGCAAAGCCAGGGATTTTGAGGCCTTCCCTCCGGAAGATTCCCGATGACGCAGTAACGACAGCAGTGGACGGGCGTTTCAGAAATTTCTCCAGATGTTCCTCTGTGCTTTCACGTCCATTCTCCATCAAATCAGAATTGTCCACGGCCCCTATTTAACAGATACGACATCACTTTTCACCGGAGATCTGTGCACGCGTGGCGCGCTGCTCTCTCTCCTCCCGCCAAGTTTTGAGCTGTACACAATACTCCAAATTTTGAGCTGAACTGTACACAATACTCCAAATTTGGCCTCACCAGTGCCTTATACAATGTCAACATTACGTCCCAACTCCTATACTCAATGTTCTGATTTATAAAGGCCAGCAAACCAAAATCTTTATTCACCACCTTATCCACATGAGATTCCTCCTTCAGGGAACTATGCGCCATTATTCCTAGATCCCTCTGTTCTACTGCATTCTTCAATGCCCTACCATTTACCATGTATGATCTATTTTGATTAGTCCTACCAAAATGTAGCACCTCACACTTATCAGCATTAAACTCCATCTGCCATCTTTCAGCCCACTCTTCTAACTGGCCTAAATTTCTCTGCTAGCTTTGAAAACCTACTTCATTATCCACAACTCCACCTAAATTAGTATCATCTGCATATTTCCTAATCCAATTTACCACTTCTGCTGGAAGCTCGTTCCACACAGCTACCACTCTCTGAGTAAAGAAGTTCCCCCTCGTGTTACCCCTAAACTTTTGCCCCCTCACTCTCAACTCATGTCCTCTTGTTTGAATCTCCCCCACTCTCAATGGAAAAAGCCTATCCACGTCAACTCTATCAATCCCCCTCATAATTTTAAACACCTCTATCAAGTCCCCCCTCAACCTTCTACGCTTCAAAGAATAAAGACCCAACTTGTTCAACCTTTCTCTGTAACTTAGGAGATGAAACCCAGGTAACATTTGGGTAAAATCTCCTCTGTACTCTCTCTATTTTGTTGACATCTTTCCTATAATTCGGTGACCAGAACTGTACACAATACTCCAAATTTGGCCTCACCGATGCCTTGTACAATTTCAACATTACATCCCAACTCCTATACTCAATGCTCTGATTTATAAAGTCCAGCAAACCAAAAGCTTTCTTCACCACCCTGTCCACATGAGATTCCACCTTCAGGGAACTATGCACCATTATTCCTAGATCCCTCTGTTCTACTGCATTCTTCAATGCCCTACCATTTACCATGTATGACCTATTTTGATTAGTCCTACCAAAATGTAGCACCTCACACTTATCAGCATTAAACTCCATCTGCCATCTTTCAGCCCACTCTTCTAACTGGCCTGAATCTCTCTGCAAGCTTTGAAAACCTACTTCATTATCCACAACTCCACCTACCTTAGTATCATCTGCATACTTACTCATCCAATTTACCACCCCGTCATCCAGATCATTAACGTATTGTTATGTATATTAATATGAAACTTAATACAAAGATTGAAAAAGAAAGATGAATGCAAGGCTTCGGATTCCTGGATCATTGGGATCTCTTCCGGGGGAGGTTTGACCTGTTCAAAAGCGAGGGGTTGCAGCCGAACCCGAGGGGGACCAATATTCTCGCGGACAGGTTTGTTAGAGCTGTTGGGGAGGGTTTAAACTAATCCGGCAGGGGGTTAGGAAAAGGAGTGAAGGAACTCAGGGAAGGACGGACGGTCAGAAAGTAAAGATAGCGTGCAGTCAGACCGCCAGGAAGGGCAGGCAGCTGACGGGACTTAGTTGCAACTAGCAGCCTGGGTATCAAATCAATAGGGACGCAGTCAGAAAGGAGGGCAAATAGGTGTTGTATCTAAATGCGCGTAGTATCAGAAATAAGGTGGACGATCTTGTTGCACCATTACAGATTGCCGAGAACGGTGTTGTGACCGTCACTGAATTGTGGCTGAAGGATCGTGGTTGTAGTTGGGAGCTGAATGTCCAAGTTCAGACAGTGTAGAGGATTGTCGAAGATTGCAGAGAGACACTGAGAGGACGCAGAAGTGGGCTGAGAAGTGGCAGATGGAGTTCAACCTGGAGAAGTGTGAGGTGGTACACTTTAGAAGAACAAACTCCAAGGCAGAGTACAAAGTAAATGGCAGGATACTTGGTTGAGTGGAGGAGCAGAGGGATCTCGGGGTACATGTCCACAGATCCCTGAAAGTTGCCTCACAGGTGGATAGGGTAGTTAAGAAAGCTTATGGGGTGTTAGCTTTCATAAGTCGCGGGATGGAGTTTAAGAGTCGCGAGGTAATGATGCAGCTCTATAAAACTCTGGTTTGGCCACACTTGGAGTACTGTGTCCAGTTCTGGTCACCTCACTATAGGCAGGATGTGGAAGCATTGGAAAGGGTACAGAGGAGATTTACCAGGATGCTGCCTGGTTTAGAGAGTATGCATTGTGACCAGAGATTAAGGGAGCTAGGGCTTTACTCTTTGGAGAGAAGGAGGATGAGAGGAGACATGATAGAGGTGTACAAGATAATAAGAGGAATAGATAGAGTGGATAGACAGCACCTCTTCCCCAGGGCACCACTGCTCAATACAAGAGGACATGGCTTTAAGGTAAGGGGTGGGAAGTTGAAGGGGGATATTAGAGGAAGGTTTTTTACTCAGAGAGTGGTTGGTGCGTGGAATGCACTGCCTGAGTCAGTGGTGGAGGCAGATACACTAGTGAAGTTTAGGAGACTACTAGACAGGTATATGGAGGAATCTAAGGTGGGGGGTTATATGGGAGGCAGGGTTTGAGGGTCGGTCCAACATTGTGGGCCGAAGGGCCTGTACTGTGCTGTACTATTCTATGTTTGATGTTACACGTTACATTAGAGGGATAGGAAGGTAGGCAGAGGGGGTGGTGTGTCTCTACTGGTAAAGAATGGCATCCAATCAGTAGGAAGATGTGACACAGGATCGGAAGACCCTTGTGGGTTGAGTTAAGGAACTGCGAGGGTAAAAGGGCCCCTGATGGTGGTTACATACAGGCCTCCCAACAGTGGCTGGGAGATGGACCAGAGGTTACAACAGGAAATCGAAAAGGCGAGTCAAAAGGGCAATGTTATAGTAGTCATGGATGATTTCAACATGCAGGTCCATTGGGAAAACCAGTTTGGCGACAGATCTCAAGAGAGTGAGTTTGTTGAATGCCTAAGAGATAGCTTTTTGGAGCAGTTTTGTCATTGTGTCTACTAGGGGATCAGCTATACTGGATCCTTTTTAATAATAGGCACCCTGTTAGTCTTGCGAGACCATGGATCTGTGCCTGGAAAGTCAGGCCTGCAAGGTTGTATGGAAGACCGGCAGTTGCCCAAGCTGCAAGTCTCCCCCCTCCACGCCACCGGTGTTGTCCGAGGGAAGGGCATTAGGACCCACACAGCTCGGCACCGGTGTCGTCGCAGAGCAAGGTGTGGTTAAGTGCCTCGCTCAAGGACACAACACGTTCCCTCGGCCGGGGCTCGAACCAGCGACCTTCAGATCACTAGACCGACGCCTTAACCGCTTGGCCGCGTGCCAATACTGGATTGAGTGTTATGTAATGAACCGGAGGCGATTAGGGAGCTTAAGGTAAAGGAGCCTCTAGGAGGCAGTGATCACAATATGATTGAGTTCAACTTGAAATTTGACAGGGAGAAAGTAAGGTCTGACGTAGCAGTATTTCAGTGGAGTAAGGGAAATTACAGCGGTATGAGAGAGGCGTTGGCCAAAATAAATCGGAAGGAGCTGCTGGCAGAGATGATAGCAGAGCAACAATGGCGTGCGTTTCTGGGGAAAATGAGGAAGGTGCAGGATAGATGTATTCCAAAGACGAAAAAATGTGCAGACTATTTTCTAAACGGGGAGAAAGTCCAAAACTCTGAGATGCAAAGGGACCGGGCCGTGAGGAAACGATACGAGTCAGCTGCACCTCTTCCTCGTTCCCTGTCACGCACCGTTGAACCTGAACACAGGGTTGCCAACTGTCCCGTATTAGCCGGGACATCCCGTACGTTGGGCTAAATTGGTTTCTCCCATACGGGACCACCCTCGTCCCGTATTTCCCCCCGCCAAGGTAGAGCGTTCCTATGAAACCGTTCGTGCAGAAATGGCGTAAAGCGAAGAACCAATTACCACTAATTTATATGGGGATCCCAGACCCAAAAAATAACCAAACAAATCATAGCAAATAACACATAAAACCGAAAATAAATAACACTAACATACAGTAAAAGCAGGAATGATATGATAAGTACACAGCCTATATAAAGTAGAAATAATGTATGCACGGTATAGTCGGGAAGATGAAGCCAAAACCGATTTGTGGGAAAAAAAATCAGCATGTCACGCATGCGCACGCAGGTGCCCGTGCGTGGATTCATGGTCATGATAGTCCTTCTCGGGGTAAACACAAGCGTCCCGTCAACACACACAAAACGCAGCAGGCCAGGCAGCATCTATAGGAAGAGGTACAGTCGACGTTTCGGGGCCGGGACCCTCGTCAGGATTTGACTGCTACTTTTGTCCCTTATTTGGGAGTGGGGAAGTTGGCAACCGTAACTGTAAAAGGCATGTTGAGGTGAGTTTAACCCTACTTGAACAGCAGCCCCCCCCCCCCCCCCCGGGTCGGCTGGTCCGCAAGGATATTGTCAATATTAAACCGGTCGGCAGTGCAAAAAAGGTTGGAGATCCCTGGTCTAGAATACAAAAGCAGGGATGTGAGGCTGAGGTTTTATAAGGCACTAGTGAGGCCTCAACCTTGGGTATTGTGAACAGTTTTGAGACCCTCGTCTCAGAAAAGATGTGCTGGCATTGGAGAGGGTCCAGAGGAGGTTCACAAGGACGATTCCGGGAATGAAAGGGTTACCGTACGAGGAACGTTTGATGGCGGGTCTGTACTCGCTGGAATTCAGAAGGATGAGGGGGGGATCTCATTGAAACCTTTCAAATGTAAAAAGGCTGACCCAGAGTAGATGTGGAGAGGATGTTTCCCGTGGTGGGGGAGTCTAGGACACGAGGGCACAGGGGGCGTCCATTTAAAACAGAGACGCCGAGAACTCTCCTCCGCCAGGGGGTGGTGAATTGGTGGAACTTGTTGCCACAGGCAGCTGTGCAGGCCGGGTCGCTGGGTGCAGTTAAGGCAGAGATTCACAGGTTCCCGATTGGACCAAGGTTACGGGGTGAAGGCCGGGGGAGTGGGGCTGGGGAGGGAGATAGAAGGTCAGGCATGATTGAACGGCAGAGCAGACTCGATGGGCTGAATGGCCTCACTCTGCTCCATTTCCCATGGCCTCATCTAGCTTCCCTCCCCTTTCCCTGTCACCTCTTCTTTCCCCCCACTTCTCCACATTACCCCTCCATCCTCCCCTCCCTCCTCCTCTCCTTCCTCCCTCGCCCTCTGCCCTCCTCCCTCGCCCCCACCCTCCCCGTCGCCCCCTCCCCTCCTCCCTCACCCCCACCCTCCCCGTCGCCTCGTCCCTCGCCCCCTTCCCTCTCCCTCGCCACCCCGCCCTCCCCGTCGCCCCCTCCCTCGCCCCTCCCCTCCTCCCTCAACCCCCAACTCTCCTCATCACCCCTCCCTCCTCCTCTCCTTCCTCCCTCGCCCTCTCCCATCCTCTCTCACACCCCGCCCTCCCCGTCGCCCCCTCCCCTCCTCCCTCACCCCCGCCCTCCCCGTTGCCCCCTCCCCTCCTCGCCCCCTCCCCTCCTCCCTCGCCCCTCCCCCCCTCCCCCCCTCCCTCGCCCCCGCCCTCCCCGCCGCTCACCTCCTGCAGCTTGCGCTCCTCGGGAGTGAGGCTCTCGAAGTAGCCGCTGTCCCTCACCTCCGGCAGGTCCCTCCAGAGCCCGGTGGGGAGGCCCAGGGAGGCCCGCTGGAGCAGGCTGGGCCCCCGCCTGGCCCGGGAGCCCTCCGGCGAAGGGCACGCATCCCCGGGCCGCTGCCTCAGGATCTCCCGGTCCAGCGCCTGGTGGATGTACTCCTGGTAGAGGGGCTGGCCTGGGGGGGTGGAGAGAGAGACCGTGAGAGAGGGGGGAGAGACTGTGAGAGATGGGGGGAGACTGGGGCGAGAGAGAATTGGGACAGAGATAGTGGGGGGGAGATGGGAGGGAGAGAGTGGGGGTGAGAGACTGTGAGAGATGGGGGGAGACTGGGGCGAGAGAGAATTGGGACAGAGATAGTGGGGGGGAGACGGGAGTGAGAGCAGGGGTGAGAGATTGTGAGAGATGGGGGGAGACTGGGGCGAGAGAGAATTGGGACAGAGGTAGTGTGGGGGGGTGAGACAGGGGAGAGAGACCGTGAGAGAGTGGGGTGGGGGGGAGAGAGAGTTGAGGAGAGAGACTGAGAGGGGGGGGAGATGGGAGGGAGAGAAAGTAGGGGAGAGAGATCATGAGGAGGGGAGCGAGTGTGAGGTGGGGGGAGAGATCGTGGGGGGGGGAGGCGAGACTATGAAAGAGGGGAGAGAGAGAGACCGTGACAGAAAGGGGGAGAGAGAGGCCGTGAGGGGGGGGGAGTCTCTGAGAGAGGGGAGAGAGAGGCCCTGAGGGGCGGGGAGGGGGAGAGGGGAGAGAAAGACTGTGAGAGAGGGGGGAGAGATGGGGAGGGGGAGAGGGAGCAGGGAAAGAGGGGTAGACAGGAGGAGATAGGGAGGGAGGCTGGGGTAGAGGGGAGAGGGAGGGAAGGACAAAGAGGGGCAGAGAAACAGAGAGAGGGGAGAGAGGAAGTGAAAGGGGGAGTGGGAAAGAGAGGGCAAGAGAGAGGGGGAGGGAGGGGGAGAGTTGGAAAGAGAGGTGGGGACAGGGGCAGAGAGAGTGGGGAGAGGGAGAAGGGGGGATAACGCAGGTCCCCTAGTCTCGGCAACATCCTTGTAAATCCTCTCTGCACTCGCTCGACCTTGTCTCCATCTTCCCTGTCGGTAGGCGACCAAAACCGCACACAACGCCCCACACTGGACCCCACCAACTTCAACATCACGCCCCATCTCCTGTACTCAATACTCTGATTTATGAAGGCCAATGTGCCTATCAACCAGTGACGTCACTTTCAACGAGTTATAGACCAGAAGTCCCAGATCCCACCACACTCCTCGGGGCCCTCCCGTCCACCTACCCTGGCTGGTCCTTCAAAGCACGACACATCGCTCTTGTGTGTTGGAATTAAACTCCATCGGCCGTTCTTCAGCCCATTTTTGCGGCTGGTCCAGGTCCCGCTGCGAGCTTCGATAGTCTTCCTCGCTGTCCGCTACACCCCCTGATCGCAGTGTCACCCGCGAATTTGTCGATCCAGTTAGCCGCACTATCACCCAGGTCGTTGATACGGACGGCAAACGACGACGGACCCAGCACCGGTCCCTGGGGCACACCACCAGTCACAGGCCTCCCGTCAGAGAGACGATCGTCTACTACCACTGGCTGGCTTCTCCCACAAAGCCAATGTCTCATCCAGTTTACCACCTCATCTTGCATGCCGGGCGGCTGAACGTTCCCGACCAGCCTCCCGTGCGGGACCTTGTCAAATCCCTTGCTAAAGTCCAGGTGGACAACATCCACTCCCCTTTCCTGGTAACGTGCTCGGAAAACTCCCTGAGGTCGGTTGGACACGGCCTACCATTCACAAAGCCTGGTTGACCATCCCCAGTAATTCCCTGTCTGTCCAATACTCATCTATCCGGCCTCTTTTTCCTGCAGAGTTTGGGAGTGTCGTCTTGGCAAACTTCTACACGTGTGGTGGAAATTCTGCTGACTGGCTCCATTACAGCCTGGAGTGGAGTGGAAAATCCTACAACAGGTAGTGGATTTTCACGGGTAAAACCCTCCCAACCATTGAGAACATCTACACGAAACGCTGTCGTAGGAGAGCAGCGTCCATCATCGGCGACCCCCACCACCCAGACCACGCTCTCTTCTCACTGCTGCCATCAGGAAGGAGGTACAGGAGCCTCAGGACCCACACCACCAGGTTCAGGGACAGTTATCACCCCTCAACCATCAGGAAGGAGGTACAGGAGCCTCAGGACCCACACCACCAGGTTCAGGTACAGTTATCACCCCTCGACCATCAGGAAGGAGGTACAGGAGCCTCAGGACGCACCCCACCAGGTTCAGGGACAGTTATCACCCCTCAACCATCAAGAAGGAGATACAGGAGCCTCAGGACCCACACCACCAGGTTCAGGGACAGTTATCACCCCTCAACCATCAGGAAGGAGGTACAGGAGCCTCAGGACCCACAGCACCAGGTTCAGGGACAGTTATCACCCCTCAACCATCAGGAAGGAGGTACAGGAGCCTCAGGACCCACACCACCAGGTTCAGGTACAGTTATCACCCCTCGACCATCAGGAAGGAGGTACAGGAGCCTCAGGACGCACCCCACCAGGTTCAGGGACAGTTATCACCCCTCAACCATCAAGAAGGAAGTACAGGAGCCTCAGGACCCACACCACCAGGTTCAGGGACAGTTATTACCCCTCAACCATCAGGAAGAAGGTACAAGAGCGTCAGGACCCACCCCACCAGGTTCAGGGACAGTTATCACCCCTCAACCATCAAGAAGGAGGTACAGGAGCCTCAGGACCCACACCACCAGGTTCAGGTACAGTTATCACCCCTCAACCATCAGGAAGGAGGTACAGGGGCCTCAGGACCCACACCACCAGGTTCAGGGACAGTTATCACCCCTCAACCATCAGGAAGGAGGTACAGGAGCCTCAGGACCCACACCACCAGGTTCAGGGACAGTTACTACCCCTCAACCATCAGGTTCTTGAACAAAAGGGGATAGCTGCACTCATTTAAGGACTCTGTTATGGACTCAGTTACTGTTCTGTAGATTCGCTGAGAAAGCCCGCAGGAGAAAGAACATGGTGACGTGTATGTACTGTAGACCAAGTTGGGTATGTGCAGAAAATGTGGCATTAAAATATGTACTTATATTATGTTATCATGTTCGTTCTATTACAACTTTAAGCAAGTCTAGGGGGAGTTTGGCCCCATCACGTACGAGATCAATAGAGTAGCTCCTTAGCAGCCAGCCAGCTAGTTTAAATAACGTCAGCAACGCGAATGGACAAATGACACCTATTAAACTCACCTGAACATGTCGTTAACATTTTAACCCACCACGGGCAATGGAAAAGTCACTCTTGCAAACAGTGCAGCGGGCAACTCTGTCCATTATCTTTGAGGTCGACAGTAAAGCCCGCCCGCGGAGAAAACCGGTAGGCCTACTTAGCGCGAGGAGAGACCGATCAGGCCGCTCGCTCTCCCGCTCAAAAAAGAAAAATCGATTTCCAGGATACTGTGTGTAACTTCCGGGCGTCAGGGAGCCGCTATCAACGTGCAGGAGACTCCTGGAACTTCCGGGAGAGGTGGGATGTCTGCCAACAACTTTCCCACCGCTGATTTCAGGCTCTGCGGCCTACGATTTCCTGGTCTATGTTTAGAGCCTTTCTTAAATGGGGGGGGGGGTGCAATGTTGTCCATCCCCCAGTCCTCGAGACAGCAAGCACCCCCTTCTCTGTAATCTGTCCAGGGTCCATGAAGTTGGTGCCATTTTGTCTCACTTCTACAGAATCTGCGTCCGTCTCCTGAGACACAGATGAAAAGAGTCCATCTGCGATCTCCACCCCCCCCATCTCTTTTAACTCCACACACGGATTACTAATCTGGACTTTCAGGGGACCAATTTTGTCCCTTTGTTATTCTCTTTGCTCTTCGCGTATCTGTAGGATCCCTCAGCAGTCTCCCTCATGTTCTCCGCTGAAGCGACCTCAGACCTTCTGTGAGGCTCCCGATCTCTTTCTGAAGCATTTATTACAACCCACAAGCACCTCGTTTGTTCCTACCTCCCTATACCTTTAAGTTCCTCGGGGTCAATATCACAAATGACCTGACTTGGTCCAACCAAGCAGAGTTCACTGCCAAGAAGGCCCACCAGCGCCTTTACTTCCTGAGAAAGCTAAAGGAATTTGGCCTGTCCCCTAAAACCCTCACTAATTTTTATAGACGCACCGTAGAAAGCATTCTCCTAGGGTGCATCACAACCTGGTATGGAAGTTGTCCTGTCCAAGACCGGAAGAAGCTGCAGGAGATCGTGAACACGGCCCAGCACATCACTCAGACCAATCTTCCGTCCGTGGACTCACTTCACACCGCACGCTGTCAGGGCAGTGCTGCCAGGATAATCAAGGACACGACCCACCCAGACAACACACTTTTCGTCCCTCTTCTCTCCGGGAGAAGGCTCAGGAGCTTGAAGACTCGTACGGCCAGATTTGGGAACAGCTTCTCTCCGACTGTGATAAGACTGCTGAACGGATCCTGACCCGGATCTGGGCCGTACCCTCCAAATATCCGGACCTGCCTCTTGGTTTTTTTTTTTGCACTACCTTACTTCCCATTTTTCTATTTACGATTTATAAATTAAATTTTTAATGTTTACTGATTTTTACTATTTTTACTATTTAATATTTGTACTCCAGGGAGCAGGAAGCGCAGAATCGAATATCGCTGTGATGATTGTACGTTCCAGTACCAATTCTTTGGCCACAATGAAGTCTACCGGCTATGCACCTCCTTTTCCTTAACGGGGTCCCCGACGGGCTCCCGAAACTTGGTACCTTGACCTTTCATTGCGACAGGCACCTACTCAAACTTGCGTTGCCTGTCCTGTCTCATCCCCCAGAAGCAGGGCCCACTATCGCACGCTCCCTCGTTGGGGGGAAGAGAATGGGGGAAGAGAGAGGGGGTTAAGTGAGAGAGGGGGGAGATTAAGGCTGAGAGAGAAACCGAGGAAAGATCTGCCTTACAGATTTGCAGGATCCTGGACTCTCTGCGACGGAGGCCAATCCCGCTGGGCCTGGAACCCCTACAGGGGGGGGGGGGGGAAGAAAAACTCCGAGGTTAGACGCTGCCCTGGAAAAGCCCTCAACGCGCGCCGGAGGAGGATCGGACGGAGGGGGAGGGGTCTGTGTGTCTACGCACCCTGCGTCCTGCGTCTCGGCCTGAGCGCCGCTCGCCGCTTTCTGCTCCTCACCGCCTGCAGAGAGAGACACACAGGCCCGTCAGCAGGACTGGTCCCAGCCCCTCCCGGCCCACCCCAGCCCGGGAGCCCTACTCTGTGGCGTCTACGTTCTACCCTCTGTGATTTTCCACATCCCGCACGGTTCTACGGTCCGTTCCATGTTGTCTTATGTTCTATGTCATTCTACGCTCTACGGGGCTCCACGGTCTACGCTGTAGGGTCTACGTTCTACCCAGCCCTACGTTCTACACCGTAGTGCCTGCGTTCCGCGCCACTCTAAGCTCTACGCACTACGTTCTACACCGTACGGTCCCCGGGTCCCCGCGCCCCCCGCGCGCCCGACGTGCCGCCCGCCAACTCGCCTTGCGTGGTGACGGTGGCCAGC
Source organism: Mobula birostris (assembly GCF_030028105.1). Classification (NCBI taxonomy): domain Eukaryota; kingdom Metazoa; phylum Chordata; class Chondrichthyes; order Myliobatiformes; family Myliobatidae; genus Mobula; species Mobula birostris. The sequence goes on along the minus strand of NC_092382.1, from coordinate 111,860,836 downwards.
GAGGGCCTCCGGATGCCCCGGCGGTGCCAGTCCCGCGGCCCGTTCCGTGCCTCCGGCTGCTCCCCGGCCATCGCTGTCTCCTGGCCCGCCCCGTCCTCCGGCGCGGGGCAGCTGCTGGACTTGGCCAGGGGCAGGTGCCCCACCAGCGCATCCTGCCTCTGCAGGGAGGGCTGGCCCCTCCTCGGGCTGCCCGCCGGGCCGGCTGTCCCCGCGGGCAGGGTGGAGGCCCTCTTCCGGAACCCCTCCTCCTCCTCGCGCCCCTCAGGGCAGCCCACCAGGAAGTAGACCTGCACCTTGCCCCCAGCCCCGTCCACCACCTCCTCCCCTCCCCCCTCCTCCCGTTCGTCGCGGGGGTCCTGGGGGCCTCCGCTAATCCTGCGGGCCCTCTCCGCCTGCCCGCCCTTCGCCCCTTCAGCCCCCTCCAAATGGCTGCCGCCCGGATCTCCATCGGCAGGGTGGTCGCCAAGGTCTTCCCGACCCGTAGGGGGCGCCCTCCCGGTGCTCTGGTCACCCGGGGTCAGCACCGAGAGCCCTTGGCCAATGGGGTGAGCCCTTCCTGGCTGGTCTTGACCAACGGGAGGCCGCCTTTCGGCGTGGCGCTCGCCCGGTGACGGCCCGGCGAGCTCTCTGCCAGTCGGCCGATCCCCCTCCGTGCACGGTGGGGGCGCAGTGGGGCCCCGGTCAATGCAGTCAGCCGTTTCGTTGGGACGGTCAGCTGATGCCAGTGGTATCAAGCCGGCTCCTGATCCCGGCTCGTGACATCCTTCACCCTCGGCTTGAGTCCCCTCGTCCGCCAGCGCCTCGGTAAGGTTTTGACCAATGGGGTGAGCCCTTTCATTGTGGTGGTCCTCCAATGGTAATTCAATCAGCTGCTGACCAATGGGGTGAGCCCTTTCATTGTGGTGGTCCTCCAATGGTAATTCAATCAGCTGCTGACCAATGGGGTGAGCCCTTTCGCTGTGGTGGTCCTCCAATGGTAATTCAATCAGCTGCTGACCAATGGGGTGAGCCCTTTCGCTGTGGAGGTCCTCCAATGGTAATTCAATCAGCTGCCGGCCAATGGAGTGAGCCCTTTCATTGTGGTGGTCCTCCAATGGTAATTCAGTCAGCTGCCGGCCAATAGAGTGAGCCCTTTCATTGTGGTGGTCCTCCAATGGTAATTCAATCAGCTGCTGACCAATGGGGTGAGCCCTTTCGCTGTGGAGGTCCTCCAATGGTAATTCAGTCAACTGCCGGCCAATGGAGTGAGCCCTTTCATTGTGGTGGTCCTCCAATGGTAATTCAGTCAGCTGCCGGCCAATAGAGTGAGCCCTTTCATTGTGGTGGTCCTCCAATGGTAATTCAATCAGCTGCTGACCAATGGGGTGAGCCCTTTCATTCTGGTGGTCCTCCAATGGTAATTCAGTCAGCTGCCGGCCAATGGAGTGAGCCCTTTCATTGTGGTGGTCCTCCAATGGTAATTCAGTCAGCTGCCGGCCAATAGAGTGAGCCCTTTCATTGTGGTGGTCCTCCAATGGTAATTCAATCAGCTGCTGACCAATGGGGTGAGCCCTTTCGCTGTGGAGGTCCTCCAATGGTAATTCAATCAGCTGCCGGCCAATGGAGTGAGCCCTTTCATTGTGGTGTTCCTCCAATGGTAATTCAATCAGCTGCCGGCCAATGGAGTGAGCCCTTTCATTCTGTTGGTCCTCCAATGGCAATCCAATCAGCTGCTGGCCAATGGGGTGAGTCCTTTCAACGTGGAGGTCGTCCAACATTGACTCAGTGTGCTCTTGCCCAATGGAATGAGTCCTTGTGATGTGGTGTCCCCGTAATCCAGCAATCTCTTCACCAATTGGGCGAGTCTGTTCCGTGCGCTGGCCGCCCGGTGCCAAGGCGGTGAGCTCCTGGCGGATATAACAAACCGTTTCGACGCGGTCGCTGCCTGATGACGACCCGTGGCGCTCTTCGCCAATCACGCGGGTCCTCTCGACGTCCTCCTGACCCCACGTCGGCTCCTGGCCAATGGGACGAGTCCGTCCGAAGTCGCAGCCGTCCAATGGTAATCCAGCGAGTTCTTCACCAGTGGCACGAGGCCGCTGAATGTCTTCATCGTCCGACGAGGGTTCAGAGAGTTCCTGGCCAATCGGATCAGCCGCTTCAACACGGTGGCCATCCAATGCTGGGCCAGCGAGGTCTTGGCCAATGGGAGGCCCCCTTTCAGCCAGGCGCTCGCCCAATGACAACCCGGCGAGTTCTTCACCAAACGGGTGCGTCCTCTCGGCGCGCAGGGTGGAGCCAGTGGCCTTCCGGCCAATGGGGCCGGCCGCTTCGTCGCGACGGTCGCCTGATGCCAGTGGGGCCGAACCGGACCTTGGCTCACAGCGTCCTTCGCCCCCGGCCTGAGCGACCCTGCCAGCCACTGACGGCTCAACGAGTTCTCCACCAATGGAGTTAGTCCTTCCAGTGCGGTGGTCGCCCACTGATAACTCAGCAAGATCTGCACCAGCACCGTCACCCCCCACAGCGTACTGATCGCCCAGCGACGGCTCGGTGCTTTCTCGACCAGCGCGGCCAATGGAGGGAGCCCCCACGGTGCGGCCCGCGTCCAATGACGCTCCAGACAGCTCCTGGCCGACAGCGTGCCCCCTCCCTGCGGCTTGGTCACCGGGGGAGGAGCTGCAGCTTCCTCGGCCAACCACGAGGCCCCTCCCTGTCGCCGGGACGCCGGGGGAGGGATCCGCGGGCCCCTGACCAATCGGGTCAGCCTGCTCCAGGACACATTCATTGGACGGGGAGTGGGGACGCTCCGGACCAATGGGTGGGCTCAGCTGGCCGGGGTGGGGGCCGTCAACCCCTCGGCCAATCGGCAGAGGGCTTCCGACACCGTTCAGCACCGGGCCGCTCAGCAGAGGGGCGACCCCTTGCAGGTCAGGATCTTCTGGGTCGTTGTCTGGAAGTAGCCGGCCAATCAGCGATGGCGGTGCTGAGAGATTGGAGGACTGTGATTGGAGGACATCTGGCTGTCCCTGGCCAATCACGGATGGCGGGGCAGTGGGACTGGAGGATGGTGATTGGAAGGCATCCGGCTGTCCCTGGCCAATCAGGGATGGCGGGGCAGTGGGACTGGAGGATGGTGATTGGAAGGCATCTGGCTGTCCCTGGCCAATCAGGGATGGCGGGGCAGTGGGACTGGAGGATGGTGATTGGAAGGCATCTGGCTGTCCCTGGCCAATCAGGGATGGCGGGGCAGTGGGACTGGAGGATGGTGATTGGAAGGCATCTGGCTGTCCCTGGCCAATCAGGGGTGGCGGGGCAGTGGGACTGGAGGATGGTGATTGGAAGGCATCTGGCTGTCCCTGGCCAATCAGGGATGGCGGGGCAGTGGGACTGGAGGATGGTGATTGGAAGGCATCTGGCTGTCCCTGGCCAATCACGGATGGCGGGGCAGTGGGACTGGAGGATGGTGATTGGAAGGCATCTGGCTGTCCCTGGCCAATCAGGGATGGCGGGGCAGTGGGACTGGAGGATGGTGATTGGAAGGCATCTGGCTGTCCCTGACCAATCAGAGATGGCGGGGCAGTGGGACTGGAGGATGGTGATTGGAAGGCATCTGGCTGTCCCTGACCAATCAGGGATGGCGGGGCAGTGGGACTGGAGGATGGTGATTGGAGGACATCTGGCTGTCCCAGGCCAATCAGTGATGGCGGGGCAGTGGGACTGGAGGATGGTGATTGGAAGGCATCTGGCTGTCCCTGACCAATCAGGGATGGCGGGGCAGTGGGACTGGAGGATGGTGATTGGAAGGCATCTGGCTGTCCCAGGCCAATCAGGGACGGCGGGGCAATGGGACCGGATCCCTCCCATCGGGCGAGATCTGGACGGCCCTCTTCAGAGACTGGAGGGTCGGAGGGATGCATCGGGAAAGGGAGGTTCAGATCGCAGCTCTCCGGGGTGGAGACAACCGACGGGAAATCCATCATGACATCGACCGGAGAGGAATCGAGGCAAAGAAGATCTCCCTGTTGAGAGAGCGAAGGGTGAGGGATCTCTGCCCAGTTTGCCTCCTCAACATCCTCTGCTAGACCAGGGTCCCAAGGAACGTCAGTCAGATCCATGTCCAGAGAGGCCTGGGGGGAAAAGAGACAAGGGTCAGAGGGCAGAGATCTCCCTCCACACCGTCCCATCACACACTCCCGGGGTCAGACACAGAGTGAATCTCCCTCCGCACCGTCCCATCACACACTCCCGGGGTCAGACACAGAGTGAATCTCCCTCCGCACCATCCCATCACACACTCCCGGGGTCAGACACAGAGTGAACCTCCCTCCACACCGTCCCATCACACACTCCCGGGGTCAGACACAGAGTGAATCTCCCTCGACACCGTCCCATCACACACTCCCGGGGTCAGACAGAGAGTGAATCTCCCTCCGCACCGTCCCATCAGACACTCCCGGGGTCAGACACAGAGTGAATCTCCCTCCACACCGTCCCATCACACACTCCCGGGGTCAGACACAGAGTGAATCTCCCTCCGCACCGTCCCATCACACACTCCCGGGGTCAGACACAGAGTGAATCTCCCCCCACACCGTCCCATCACACACTCCCGGGGTCAGACACAGAGTGAATCTCCCTCCGCACCGTGTAATCACACACTCCCGGGGTCAGACACAGAATGAATCTCCCTTCGCGCTGTCCCATCACACACTCCAGGGGTCAGAAACGGGGTGAATCTCCCTCCACACCGTCCCATCTCACACTTCCGGGGTCAGACACAAAGTGAATCTCCCTCCGCACCGTCCCATCACACACTCCCGGGGTCAGACACAGAGTGAATCTCCCTCCACACCGTCCCATCACACACTCCCGGGGTCAGACACAGAGTGAATCTCCCTCCGCACCGTGTAATCACACACTCCCGGGGTCAGACACAGAGTGAATCTCCCTCCGCACCGTCCCATCACACACTCCCGGGGTCAGACACAGAATGAATCTCCCTTCGCGCTGTCCCATCACACACTCCAGGGGTCAGAAACGGGGTGAATCTCCCTCCGCACTGTCCCATCACACACTCACGGGGTCAGACACAGAGTGAATCTCCCTCCGCACCGTCCCATCACACACCCCCGGGGTCAGACACAGAGTGAATCTCCCTCTGCACCGTCCCTCACACACTCCCGGGGTCAGACACAAAGTGAATCTCCCTCCGCACCGTCCCATCACACACTCCCGGGGTCAGACACAGAGTGAATCTCCCTCCGCACCGTCCCATCACACACTCTCGGGGTCAGACACAGAGTGAATCTCCCTCCACACCGTCCCATCACACAGTCCCGGGGTCAGACACAGAGTGAATCTCCCTCCACACCGTCCCATCACACACTCCCGGGGTCAGACACAGAGTGAATCTCCCTCCACACCGTCCCATCCCACACTCCCGGGGTCAGACACAGAGTGAATCTCCCTCCACACCGTCCCATCACACACTCCCGGGGTCAGACACAGAGTGAATCTCCCTCCACACCGTCCCATCGCACATTCCCGGGGGTCAGACACAGACTGAATCTCCCTCCGCACCGTCCCATCACACACTCCCGAGGTCAGACACAGAGTGAATCTCCCTCCGCACCGTCCCATCACACACTCCCGGAGTCAGACAGAGAGTGAATCTCCCTCCACACCGTCCCATCACACACTCCCGGGGTCAGACACAGAGTGAATCTCCCTCCACACCGTCCCATCGCACATTCCCGGGGGTCAGACACAGAGTGAATCTCCCTCCGCACCGTCCCATCACACACTCCCGGGGTCAGACACAGAGTGAATCTCCCTCCGCACCGTCCCATCACACACTCCCGGAGTCAGACAGAGAGTGAATCTCCCTCCGCACCGTCCCATCACACACTCCCGGGGTCAGACACAGAGTGAATCTCCCTCCGCACCGTCCCATCACACACTCCCGGGGTCAGACACAGAGTGAATCTCCCTCCACACCGTCCCATCACACACTCCCGGGGTCAGACACAGAGTGAATCTCCCTCCGCACCGTGTAATCACACACTCCCGGGGTCAGACACAGAGTGAATCTCCCTCCGCACCGTCCCATCACACACTCCCGGGGTCAGACACAGAGTGAATCTCCCTCCGCACCGTCCCATCACACACCCCCGGGGTCAGACACAGAGTGAATCTCCCTCTGCACCGTCCCTCACACACTCCCGGGGTCAGACACAAAGTGAATCTCCCTCCGCACCGTCCCATCACACACTCCCGGGGTCAGACACAGAGTGAATCTCCCTCCGCACCGTCCCATCACACACTCTCGGGGTCAGACACAGAGTGAATCTCCCTCCACACCGTCCCATCACACAGTCCCGGGGTCAGACACAGAGTGAATCTCCCTCCACACCGTCCCATCACACACTCCCGGGGTCAGACACAGAGTGAATCTCCCTCCACACCGTCCCATCCCACACTCCCGGGGTCAGACACAGAGTGAATCTCCCTCCACACCGTCCCATCACACACTCCCGGGGTCAGACACAGAGTGAATCTCCCTCCACACCGTCCCATCGCACATTCCCGGGGGTCAGACACAGAGTGAATCTCCCTCCGCACCGTCCCATCACACACTCCCGGGGTCAGACACAGAGTGAATCTCCCTCCGCACCGTCCCATCACACACTCCCGGAGTCAGACAGAGAGTGAATCTCCCTCCGCACCGTCCCATCACACACTCCCGGGGTCAGACACGGGGTGAATCTCCCTCCGCATCGTCCCATCACACACTCTCGGGGTCAGACACAGAGTGACTCTCCCTCCACACCGTCCCATCACACAGTCCCGGGGTCAGACACAGAGTGAATCTCCCTCCACACCATCCCATCACACACTCCCGGGGTCAGACACGGGGTGAATCTCCCTCCGCACTGTCCCATCACACACTCCCGGGGTCAGACACAGAGTGAATCTCCCTCCACACCGTCCCATCACACACTCCCGGGGTCAGACACAGAGTGAATCTCCCTCCGCTCCGTCCCATCACACACTCCCGGGGTCAGACACAGAGTGAATCTACCTCCGCACCGTCCCATCACACACTCCCGGGTCAGACACAGAGTGAATCTCCCTCCGCTCCGTCCCATCACACACTCCTGGGGTCAGACACGGAGTGAATCTCCCTCCGCACCGTCCCATCACACACTCCCGGGGTCAGACACAGAGTGAATCTCCCTCCACACCGTCCCATCACACACTCCTGGGGTCAGACACGGAGTGAATCTCCCTCCGCACCGTCCCATCACACACTCTCGGGGTGAGACACAGAGTGAATCTCCCTCCACACCGTCCCATCACACACTCCTGGGGTCAGACACAGAGTGAATCTCCCTCCGCACCGTCCCATCACACACTCTCGGGGTCAGACACAGAGTGAATCTCCTTCCACACCGTCCCATCACACACTCCCGGGGTCAGACACAGAGTGAATCTCCCTCCACACCGTCCCATCACACACTCCTGGGGTCAGACACAGAGTGAATCTCCCTCCGCACCGTCCCATCACACACTCTCGGGGTCAGACACAGAGTGAATCTCCTTCCACACCGTCCCATCACACACTCCCGGGGTCAGACACAGAGTGAATCTCCCTCCACACCGTCCGATCACAGACTCCCGGGGTCAGACACAGAGTGAATCTCCCTCCGCACCGTGTAATCACACACTCCCGGGGTCAGACACAGAGTGAATCTCCATCCACACCGTCCCATCACACACTCCCGGGGTCAGACACAGAGTGAATCTCCCTCTGCTCCGTCCCATCACACACTCCTGGGGTCAGACACAGAGTGAATCTCCCTCCACACCGTCCCATCACACAGTCCCAGGGTCAGACACAGAGTGAATCTCCCTCCACACCGTCCCATCACACACTCCCGGGGTCAGACACAGAGTGAATCTCCCTCCGCACCGTCCCATCACACACTCCCGGGGTCAGACACGGGGTGAATCTCCCTCCGCACCGTCCCATCACACACTCCCGGGATCAGACACAGAGTGAATCTCCATCCACACCGTCCCATCACACACTCCCGGGGTCAAACACAGAGTGAATCTCCCTCCGCACCGTCCCATCACACACTCCCGGGGTCAGACACAGAGTGAATCTCCCTCCACACCGTCCCATCACACACTCCCGGGGTCAGACACAGAGTGAATCTCCCTCCACACCGTCCCATCACACACTCCCGGGGTCAGACACACAGAGTGAATCTCCCTCCACACCGTCCCATCACACACTCCCGGGGTCAGACACAAAGTGAATCTCCCTCCGCACCGTCCCATCACACACTCCCGAGGTCAGACACAGAGTGAATCTCCCTCCACACCGTCCCATCACACCCTCCCGGGCTCAGACACAGAGTGAATCTCCCTCCACACCGTCCCATCACACACTCCCGGGCTCAGACACAGAGTGAATCTCCCTCCAAACCGTCCCATCACACACTCCCGGGGTCAGACACAGAGTGAATCTCCCTCCCCACCGTCCCATCACACACTCCCGGGGTCAGACACAGAGTGAATCTCCCTCCGCACCGTCCCATCACACACTCCCGGGGTCAGACACAGAGTGAACCTCCCTCCACACCGTCCCATCACACACTCCCGGGGTCAGACACAGAGTGAATCTCCCTCCACACCGTCCCATCACACACTCCCGGGGTCAGACACGGGGTGAATCTCCCTCCGCACCGTCCCATCGCACACTCCCGGGGTCAGACACAGAGTGAATCTCCCTCCGCACCGTCCCATCAGACACTCCGGGGTCAGACACAGAGTGAATCTCCATCCACACCGTCCCATCACACACTCCCGGGGTCAAACACAGAGTGAATCTCCCTCCGCTCCGTCCCATCACACACTCCTGGGGTCAGACACAGAGTGAATCTCCCTCCACACCGTCCCATCACACAGTCCCGGGGTCAGACACAGAGTGAATCTCCCTCCGCACCGTCCCATCACACACTCCCGGGGTCAGACACAGAGTGAATCTCCCTCCGCACCGTCCCATCACACACTCCCGGGGTCAGACACAGAGTGAATCTCCCTCCGCTCCGTCCCATCACACACTCCCGGGGTCAGACACGGGGTGAATCTCCCTCCGCACCGTCCCATCACACACTCCCGGGGTCAGACATAGAGTGAATCTCCCTCCGCACCGTCCCATCACACACTCCTTGGGTCAGACACAGAGTGAATCTCCCTCCGCACCGTCCCATCACACACTCCCGGGGTCAGACACAGAGTGAATCTCCCTCCGCACCGTCCCATCACACACTCCTGGGGTCAGACACAGACTGAATCTCCCTCCACACCGGAGAAATGCCCCTCTCATGGCGGAGAGCTGTTGTGGTCCTGCTGCCCAAGAAGGGAGACCTCCGCCTGCTAAAGATCTGGCGGCCGGTCTCCCTCTTGTGCGCGGACTACAAGATCTTCGCCCGGGCAATGGCCAACCGTCTGGGTTTGGTAATTGGACAGGTGGTCCATCCTGACCAATCTTACACAGTCCCGGGCCGCTCCATCCAGGACAATGTCCACCTAGTACGGGACCTGATCCACCTACTCCAGGAGACTGGGACCCCGGCAGCGTTTCTTTCTCTTGACCAGGAGAAGGCTTTTGACCGGGTGGACCACAGTTTCCTGGTGGGCACCCTGCAGGCTTTTGGGCTCGGACCACACTTTGTGGCCCGAGTTCGGCTCCTGTACTCTGCCGCAGAGTGCCTAGTTAACATTAATGGATCATTGACAGGACGTATCCACTTCCGAAGAGGAGTGCGTCAAGGGTGCCCCATGTCCGGTCAACTGTATGCGATCTGTGTCGAGCCATTCCTCGGCCTTCTTCGGCGAAGGCTGACAGGTCTGGTTCTGCGCGAACCGGACATGGGGGTCGTCCTCTCGGCCTACGCCGATGACGTACTCCTCATGATGACAGACCCCTGTGACCTGCGGAGGATGCGCGAGTGCCAAGATGTTTTCTCGGCGGCTTCCTCTGCGAGGATCAACTGGGCGAAATGTTCCGGACTCTTAGTAGGCCAGTGGCAGGTGGACTCCCTGCCGGAGGAGATGAGAGCTTTTGAGTGGAGCACCAGACGTCTTCTCTATCTGGGAGTCTACCTGAGTCCTTCTGGGGAGACCTGGCTGGCGAACTGGCAGGACTCGGAGACAAAGGTCATGGCCCGGCTAGGGCGCTGGTCAGGCCTTCTCAGGGTGCTTTCCTATCGAGGCAGGGTGGTGGTCATAAACCAGCTGGTGGCCTCCATGTTGTGGTACCGGATGGTCACCTTGGCCCCCCCTGCCCCTTTTGTCGCAAGAATGCAGAGGAAGCTAGTGGACTTCTTCTGGGGAAACAGGAAGCACTGGGTCTCTGCAGCGGTTCTGAGTCTCCCAGAAGGAGAGGGCGGACAGTCGCTGGTGTGTGTACGCACACGACTGGCGGCTCTCCGCCTCAGGACACTGCAGAGATTCCTGTACGCCGAGCACCCTCCCAGGTGGCACGTGTTGGCGACTTTCTTCCTCCGGAGGGGCTGCTGTCTTGCCGAAGATATGCAGCTACCACCGGCGGGCGTCAGCCGTGCTGCTTTGCAGAGGCGGCCCGGCTTCTATCAGGACCTACTGAGAGTCTGGAACATGGTTGCCTCAGGCCGGGAATCCCCTCCTCTGGCAGAGGGAGGGGTCCTGGCCGACCCTTGCCCTGTCTCAACGGATGTCAGTGCGGCTCAGGTGTGTGGAACGACTCGGGCTGAGCTGCTCGTCGGGCCCAGGCCCCGCAGCCTTGCCCGAAAGACGAATCCACACAACTTGAGCCGTCTTTCATCAACACCCACAATCCCATTCAGGGATGCAGGCAGGAGGTACCTTTATGGGCTGCTGCTCCACACCCTCCACTTCCTAGCATTTGTCCACCGTCCCGACACGCCATGGCGGTCGGTCTTCCCA
>NC_092382.1:111826122-111844356 GCF_030028105.1 Mobula birostris | reverse complement strand
GTGTGGAATGAGAAGTGGTTGGGGCAGGTTCGATGTTGTCGTTTAAAGTTAAATTGGATGGATATATGGACAGGAAAGTAATGGAGGGTTATGGGCTGAGTGCAGGTCGGTGGGACTGGGTGAGAGTAAGCGTTCGGCACGGACTAGAAGGGCCGAGATGGCCTGTTTCCGTGCTGGAATTGTTATATGGTTATACGAGGGTGTGGAAGGGAGAAGGGGGAAGGGGACAGTGGAGGAGGGTGAGGGATTTATGAGGAGGGGGACAGGGAGCTGCAGGTGGAGGGTGGGGAACAAAGGGAGAGGCGCAGGAGGGGGAGAGGGGGATGAGAAGGAATTTGCGGGTTCAGCAGGGAGGTGGAGAGGGGACGAGGGGAGGGAGGGGACAAGGAGGTGAATGAGAGGGTGGGGAGAGGAGGGCAGGAGATGGGAGGGAGGGGGTGTCGAGAAGGAGGGGGGAGGCCATTCTGACCGCAGCCTCACCCCCACTGTCGGGGGCCCGTGGGTCGATCTGATTGTGATGTCGTCTCAGCCCAACCGAGGCTGATTGGGGGGTGGAGAGGGGGAGGGTGTCTGCCCTGGGGAAGGAGAGGCTGAGACAGCGATGGGACCCAGGACCCAGACTTCAGGAGAGGGGCAGCTAGGCAGAGTGCAGAATGGGAGAGTTGAAATACACAGAGAAAAAGAGGGAAGAGCTCGGGGGTGAGCAGGGGAGGGTGCGGAGGGAGATTCACTCTGTGTCTGACCCTGGGAGTGTGTGATGGGACGGAGCGGAGGGAGATTCACTCTGTGTCTGACCCCGGGAGTGTGTGATGGGACGGTGTGGAGGGAGATTCACTCTGTGTCTGACCCCGGAGTGTGTGATGGGACGGTGCGGAGGGAGATTCACTCTGTGTCTGACCCCGGGAGTGTGTGATTACACGGTGCGGAGGGAGATTCACTCTGTGTCTGACCCCGGGAGTGTGTGATGGGACGGTGGGGAGGGAGATTCACTCTGTGTCTGACCATGGGAGTGTGTGATGGGACGGTGGGGAGGGAGATTCACTCTGTGTCTGACCCCGGGAGTGTGTGACGGGACGGTGTGGAGGGAGATTCGCTCTGTGTCTGACCCCGGGAGTGTGTGATGGGACGGTGAGAAGGTAGATCTCTCTCTGACCTGTCTCCCCCCCTCCCACAGCGAGACGCTGGTTATACCAGCGTTTGGTCAGCTCCCTTGGAGAGGACTGGATCTTTCTGGTGCTCCTCGGCCTGGTGATGGCTCTCGTCAGCTGGGCCATGGACTACATCAGTGCTAAGGGCCTGGACTGTAAGTGTGGCCGCTGGGTACGGGGCGGGTCGGTGGGGTGGGGAATGGGGCCGAGGGGGCCCGGAGAGTTTTGAGGGCTCTGGAGGCCAGGCTGAGGGAGAGGGATGGAGGCCGGGCCGTTTGGGCAGAGGAGGGAAGGGGAAGCGGAGGTGGGAGGGTCGGGAGGGGTGGCAGGAGGCCGCGGGTTCGAGTTAGAGTGGGGCTCGGAGGGAACGAGGGAGGGAGGGAGGGTGGTGAGGGAGGGTGCAGGCAGGAGGGATGGAATGAGTGAGTGGGAAGGGAGGGTGTGAGAGTGGGGAAGAAGTCGAGTGGAGTGGATATCGGCAGTCTCGATTGTCTCAAGAATCTCCTCTCCCCTCCCCATTTCCCCTCCTTTCCCACTCCCTCCTTTCCCCTCTCCCACTCCCCCTCCCTTCTCTCCCTCTCTGCCCCTCACCCTGTCTCCCCTCACCTCTCCCTTCCCCCTCCCTCCTCTCACCTCAACCTCCCCTCTCCTCTCACCTCCCCCTCTCCACCTCCTCTCCCCCTCCTCTTCCCTCCCTCCTCTCCCCTCCCTCTTCTCCCTCTCCCTCCTTTCCCCCTCCTCTCTCCTCCCCCTTCTCTGTCCCTCCTTCCTCTTTCCCCCTGTCCCCCATTCACTCCCACCTCCCTCTCTATCCGTTCCCCCTGCCTCACTCCCACCTCCCTCCGTTTCCTCTCCAGTCTACAAGTGGCTGTACGTCCTGGCGAAAAGTAGCCTCTGGCTGCAGTACCTCGTCTGGGTGGGATTCCCCCTTGTCCTGATCATCTTCTCCACCCTCCTCTGCATGTTCGTCTCCCCGCAGGCCGCAGGTGAGTCCGAGATGATTTCACACCGTGCACAGTTCCCGTCTCTGTATCCCCCTGGGTCAGACCCACACACACCGGGAGCACCGTGCACAGTTCCCGTCTCCGTATCCCCCTGGGTCAGACCCACACACACCGGGAGCACCGTGCACAGTTCCCGTCTCCGTATCCCCCTGGGTCAGACCCACACACACCGGGAGCACCGTGCACAGTTCCCGTCTCCGTATCCCCCCCGCCCTGGGTCAGACCCACACACACCGGGAGCACCGTGCACAGTTCCCATCTCCGTATCCCCCCGGGTCAGACCCACACACACCGGGAGCACCGTGCACAGTTCCCGTCTCTGCATCCCCCTGGGTCAGACCCACACACACCGGGAGCACCGTGCACAGTTCCCATCTCCATATCCCCCTGGGTCAGACCCACACACACCGGAGCACCGTGCACAGTTCCCGTCTCTGTATCCCCCCTGGGTCAGACTCACACACACCGGGAGCACCGTGCACAGTTCCCGTCTCCGTATCCCCCTGGGTCAGACCCACACACACCGGGAGCACCATGCCCAGTTCCCGCTTCCGTATCCCCCTGGGTCAGACCCACACACACCGGGAGCACCGTGCACAGTTCCTGTCTCCCTGTCCCCCCCGGGTCAGACCCACACTCACTGGGAGCACTGTGCACAGTTCCCGTCTCCGTATTCCCCCTGGGTCAGACCCACACACACCGGAGCACCGTGCACAGTTCCCATCTCCGTATCCCCCTGGGTCAGACCCGCCCACACCGGAGCACCGTGCACAGTTCCCGTCTCCGTACCCCCCCTGGGTCAGACTCACACACACCGGGAGCACCGTGCACAGTTCCCGTCTCCGTATCCCCCGCGTGTCAGACCCACACACACCGGGAGCACCGTGCACAGTTCCCGTCTCCATATGCCCCCTGGGTCAGACCCACACACACTGGGAGCACCGTGCACAGTTCCTGTCTCCATATGCCCCCTGGGTCAGACTCACACACACCGGGAGCACCGTGCACAGTTCCCGTCTCCGTATCCCCCGCGTGTCAGACCCACACACACCGGGAGCACCGTGCACAGTTCCCGTCTCCATATGCCCCCTGGGTCAGACTCACACACACCGGAGCACCGTGCACAGTTCCCGTCTCCGTATCCCCCTGGGTCAGACCCACACACACCGGGAGCACCGTGCACAGTTCCCGTCTCCATATGCCCCCTGGGTCAGACTCACACACACCGGGAGCACCGTGCACAGTTCCCGTCTCCGTATCCCCCGCGTGTCAGACCCACCCACACCAGGAGCACCGTGCACAGTTCCCATCTCCGTATCCCCCCTGGGTCAGACCCACACATACCGGGAGCACCGTGCACAGTTCCCGTCTCCATATCCCCCTGGGTCAGACCCACACACCGGGAGCACCGTGCACAGTTCCCATCTCCGTATCCCCTGGGTCAGACCCACACACACCGGGAGCAACGTGCACAGTTCCCATCTCCATATCCCCCCCGGGTCAGACCCACACTCACTGGGAGCACCGTGCACAGTTCCCATCTCCATATCCCCCCCGGGTCAGACCCACACTCACTGGGAGCACCGTGCACAGTTCCCATCTCTGTATCCCCCTGGGTCAGACCCACACACACCGGGAGCACCGTGCACAGTTCCCGTCTCCGTATCCCCCCTGCCCCGGGTCAGACCCACACACCGGGAGCACCGTGCACAGTTCCCGTCTCCGTATCCCCCCCGGGTCAGACCCACACTCACTGGGAGCACCGTGCACAGTTCCCATCTCCATATCCCCCCCGGGTCAGACCCACACTCACTGGGAGCACCGTGCACAGTTCCCATCTCCGTATCTCCCTGGGTCAGACCCACACACACCGGAAGCACCGTGCACAGTTCCCGTCTCCGTATCCCCCCCGGGTCAGACCCACACACCGGGAGCAGCGTGCACAGTTCCCGTCTCCGTATACCCCCGGGTCAGACCCACACTCACTGGGAGCACCGTGCACAGTTCCCATCTCTGTATCCCCCTGGGTCAGACCCACACACACCGGGAGCACCGTGCACAGTTCCCGTCTCCATATGCCCCCTGGGTCAGACTCACACACACCGGGAGCACCGTGCACAGTTCCCATCTCCGTATCCCCCGCGTGTCAGACCCACACACACCAGGAGCACCGTGCTCAATTCCCGTCTCCGTATCCCGACCGTGTCAGACCCACACACACCAGGAGCACCGTGCACAGTTCCCATCTCCGTATCCCCCCTGGGTCAGACCCACACACACCGGGAGCACCGTGCACAGTTCCCGTCTCCGTATCCCCCCCCCGGGTCAGACCCACACACACCGGGAGCACCGTGCACAGTTCCCGTCTCCGTATCCCCCCTGGGTCAGACCCACACACACCGGGAGCACCGTGCACAGTTCCCGTCTCTGTATCCCCCCAGATCAGACCCACACACACCGGGAGCACCGTGCACAGTTCCCGTCTCCGTATCCCCCCCGGGTCAGACCCACACACACCGGGAGCACCGTGCACAGTTCCCGTCTCCGTATCCCTCCTGGGTCAGACCCACACACACCGGGAGCACCGTGCACAGTTCCTGTCTCCATATCCCCTCCGGGTCAGACCCACACACACCGGGAGCACCGTGCACAGTTCCCGTCTCCGTATCCCCCCCCCGGGTCAGACCGACACACCAGGAGCACCGTGCACAGTTCCTGTCTCCATATCCCCCCCGGGTCAGACCCACACTCACTGGGAGCACCGTGCATAGTTCCTGTCTCCGTATCCCTCCTGGGTCAGACCCACACACACCGGGAGCACCGTGCACAGTTCCTGTCTCCATATCCCCCCCCGGGTCAGACCCACACTCACTGGGAGCACCGTGCACAGTTCCCATCTCCATATTCCCCTGGGTCAGACCCACACACACCGGGAGCACCATGCACAGTTCCCGTCTCCGTATCCCCCCCCCGGGTCAGACCCACACACACCGGGAGCACCGTGCACAGTTCCCGTCTCCGTATCCCTCCTGGGTCAGACCCACACACACCGGGAGCACCGTGCACAGTTCCTGTCTCCATATCCCCTCCGGGTCAGACCCACACACACCGGGAGCACCGTGCACAGTTCCCGTCTCCGTATCCCCCCCCCCCCGGGTCAGACCGACACACCAGGAGCACCGTGCACAGTTCCTGTCTCCATATCCCCCCCGGGTCAGACCCACACTCACTGGGAGCACCGTGCACAGTTCCTGTCTCCGTATCCCTCCTGGGTCAGACCCACACACACCGGGAGCACCGTGCACAGTTCCTGTCTCCATATCCCCCCCCGGGTCAGACCCACACTCACTGGGAGCACCGTGCACAGTTCCCATCTCCGTATCCCCCTGGGTCAGACCCACACACACCGGGAGCACCGTGCACAGTTCCCGTCTCCGTATCCCCCTGGGTCAGACCCACACACACCGGGAGCACCGTGCACAATTCCCGTCTCCGTATCCCCCCCCGGGTCAGACTGACACACCGGGAGCACCGTGCACAGTTCCTGTCTCCATATCCCCCCCGGGTCAGACCCACACTCACTGGGAGCACCGTGCACAGTTCCTGTCTCCATATACCCTCCGGGTCAGACCCACACACACCGGGAGCACCGTGCACAGTTCCCGTCTCCGTATCCCCCCTGCCCCGGGTCAGACCCACACACCGGGAGCACCGTGCACAGTTCCCGTCTCCGTATCCCCCCCGGGTCAGACCCACACTCACTGGGAGCACCGTGCACAGTTCCCATCTCCATATCCCCCCCGGGTCAGACCCACACTCACTGGGAGCACCGTGCACAGTTCCCATCTCCGTATCTCCCTGGGTCAGACCCACACACACCGGGAGCACCGTGCACAGTTCCCGTCTCCGTATCCCCCCCGGGTCAGACCCACACACCGGGAGCAGCGTGCACAGTTCCCGTCTCTGTATACCCCCGGGTCAGACCCACACTCACTGGGAGCACCGTGCACAGTTCCCATCTCTGTATCCCCCTGGGTCAGACCCACACACACCGGGAGCACCGTGCACAGTTCCCGTCTCCATATGCCCCCTGGGTCAGACTCACACACACCGGGAGCACCGTGCACAGTTCCCATCTCCGTATCCCCCGCGTGTCAGACCCACACACACCAGGAGCACCGTGCTCAATTCCCGTCTCCATATCCCGACCGTGTCAGACCCACACACACCAGGAGCACCGTGCACAGTTCCCATCTCCGTATCCCCCCTGGGTCAGACCCACACACACCGGGAGCACCGTGCACAGTTCCCGTCTCCATATTCCCCTGGGTCAGACCCACACACACCGGGAGCACCATGCACAGTTCCCGTCTCCGTATCCCCCCCCGAGTCAGACCCACACACACCGGGAGCACCGTGCACAGTTCCCGTCTCCGTATCCCCCCTGGGTCAGACCCACACACACCGGGAGCACCGTGCACAGTTCCCGTCTCTGTATCCCCCCAGATCAGACCCACACACACCGGGAGCACCGTGCACAGTTCCCGTCTCCGTATCCCCCCGGGTCAGACCCACACACACCGGGAGCACCGTGCACAGTTCCCGTCTCCGTATCCCTCCTGGGTCAGACCCACACACACCGGGAGCACCGTGCACAGTTCCTGTCTCCATATCCCCTCCGCGTCAGACCCACACACACCGGGAGCACCGTGCACAGTTCCCGTCTCCGTATCCCCCCCCCCCGGGTCAGACCGACACACCAGGAGCACCGTGCACAGTTCCTGTCTCCATATCCCCCCCGGGTCAGACCCACACTCACTGGGAGCACCGTGCACAGTTCCTGTCTCCGTATCCCTCCTGGGTCAGACCCACACACACCGGGAGCACCGTGCACAGTTCCTGTCTCCATATCCCCCCCCGGGTCAGACCCACACTCACTGGGAGCACCGTGCACAGTTCCCGTCTCCGTATCCCCCCTGGGTCAGACCCACACACACCGGGAGCACCGTGCACAGTTCCCGTCTCCATATTCCCCTGGTTCAGACCCACACACACCGGGAGCACCATGCACAGTTCCCGTCTCCGTATCCCCCCCCCGGGTCAGACCCACACACACCGGGAGCACCGTGCACAGTTCCCGTCTCCGTATCCCCCCTGGGTCAGACCCACACACACCGGGAGCACCGTGCACAGTTCCCGTCTCTGTATCCCCCCAGATCAGACCCACACACACCGGGAGCACCGTGCACAGTTCCCGTCTCCGTATCCCCCCTGGGTCAGACCCACACACACCGGGAGCACCGTGCACAGTTCCCGTCTCTGTATCCCCCCAGATCAGACCCACACACACCGGGAGCACCGTGCACAGTTCCCGTCTCCGTATCCCCCCGGGTCAGACCCACACACACCGGGAGCACCGTGCACAGTTCCCGTCTCCGTATCCCTCCTGGGTCAGACCCACACACACCGGGAGCACCGTGCACAGTTCCTGTCTCCATATCCCCTCCGGGTCAGACCCACACACACCGGGAGCACCGTGCACAGTTCCCGTCTCCGTATCCCCCCCCCCGGGTCAGACCGACACACCAGGAGCACCGTGCACAGTTCCTGTCTCCATATCCCCCCCGGGTCAGACCCACACTCACTGGGAGCACCGTGCACAGTTCCTGTCTCCGTATCCCTCCTGGGTCAGACCCACACACACCGGGAGCACCGTGCACAGTTCCTGTCTCCATATCCCCCCCCGGGTCAGACCCACACTCACTGGGAGCACCGTGCACAGTTCCCATCTCCGTATCCCCCTGGGTCAGACCCACACACACCGGGAGCACCGTGCACAGTTCCCGTCTCCGTATCCCCCTGGGTCAGACCCACACACACCGGGAGCACCGTGCACAGTTCCCGTCTCCGTATCCCCCTGGGTCAGACCCACACACACCGGGAGCACCGTGCACAATTCCCGTCTCCGTATCCCCCCCCGGGTCAGACCGACACACCGGGAGCACCGTGCACAGTTCCTGTCTCCATATCCCCCCCGGGTCAGACCCACACTCACTGGGAGCACCGTGCACAGTTCCTGTCTCCATATACCCTCCGGGTCAGACCCACACACACCGGGAGCACCGTGCA
Organism: Mobula birostris; assembly: GCF_030028105.1. Lineage (NCBI taxonomy): Eukaryota > Metazoa > Chordata > Chondrichthyes > Myliobatiformes > Myliobatidae > Mobula > Mobula birostris. Next base: position 111,836,075 of record NC_092382.1, on the reverse strand, counting down.
CAGTTCCCGTCTCCGTATCCCCTCCGGGTCAGACCCACACACACTGGGAGCACCGTGCACAGTTCCCGTCTCCGTATCCCCCCCCGGGTCAGACCGACACACCGGGAGCACCGTGCACAGTTCCCATCTCCATATCCCCCCCGGGTCAGACCCACACTCACTGGGAGCACCGTGCACAGTTCCCGTCTCCGTATCCCCTCCGGGTCAGACCCACACACACCGGGAGCACCATGCACAGTTCCCGTCTCCGTATCCCCTCCGGGTCAGACCCACACACCAGGAACACCTTTGTATTCTGGCGTCTCCCTCTTTGCGTTCTCGTCCTGATGAAGGGTCTTGTTGACAGTTGATAACCCTCTCTAGATGCTGCCTGACCTGTTGAGTTTCCCCAGCGTTCTCTGTACTTCGCCCCCGATCTCCAGCGTCTGTAGAAACTCTTGTGTTCCTTATTTACTGAGGCAGTTGAGCGTCGGGATGATAATCGGGTTCCCCTGCCTCCGTCGGTCAGGGACCATATAACCATATAACAATCACAGCACGGAAACAGGCCATCTCGGCCCTTCTAGTCCGTGCCGAACTCTTACTCTCACCCAGTCTCACCGACCCGCACTCAGCCCATAACCCTCCATTCCTTTACTGTCCATATATCTATCCAATTTAACTTTAAATGACAACATCGAACCTGCCCCAACCACTTCTCGTTCCACACAGCTACCACTCTCTGAGTAAAGAAGTTCCCCCTCGTGTTACCCCTAAACTTTTGCCCTTTAACTCTCAACTCATGTCCTCTTGTTTGAATCTCCCCCACTCTCAATGGAAAAAGCCTATCCACGTCAACTCTCTCAATCCCCCTCATAATTTTAAAAACCTCTATCAAGTCCCCCCTCAACCTTCTACGCTCCAAAGAATAAAGACCTAACTTGTTCAACCTTTCTCTGTAACTTAGAAGATGAAACCCAGGCAACATTTTAGTAAATCTCCTCTGTACTCTCTCAATTTTATTGACATATTTCCTATAATTCGGTGACCAGAACTGTACACAATACTCCAAATCTGGCCTCACCAATGCCTTGTACAATTTAGATTAGATTATGAGGACACGCAGTCCTCTTTTATTGTCATTTAGTAATGCATGCATTAAGAAATGATACAATATTCCTCCGGTGTGATATCACAAAACACAGGACAGACCAAGACTGAAAAACGAACAAAAACCACATAATTATACATATAGTTACAACAGTGCAACAATACCATAACTTGATGAAGAAGTCCATGAGCACAGTAAAAATTTCAAAGTTTCTCAAGTGTCCCACATCTCACGCAGACGGGAGAAGGAAGAAAAACTCCCCCTGCCATACCCGACCACGGTCCGACTCTGAGTCATCCGAAAACTTCGAGCCTCCGATCAGCTCTCTGACACCGAGTACTGAGCGCCATCTCTGTCCGAATGATTCGACCTCCATCTCCGTCGCCAACAGCAGGCAAAGCCGGGGATTTTGAGGCCCGCCCTCCGATAGATTCCCGATCACGCAGTAACAACAGCAGCAGACGGGCGTTTCAGAAATTTCTCCAGATGTTCCTCTGTGCTTTCACGTCCATCTCCGTCAAATCAGAATTGTCCACGGCCCCTACTTAACGGATACGATATCACTTTTCACCGGAGATCTGCGCACGTGCGGCGCGCTGCTCTCTCTCCTCCCGCCACCTGCGACTGTCAACGTGACATCCCAACTCCTATACTCAATGCTCTGATTTATAAAGGCCAGCAAACATAGAAACATAGAAAATAGGTGCAGGAGTAGGCCATTCGGCCCTTCGAGCCTGCACCGCCATTCAGTATGATCATGGCTGATCATCCAACTCAGAACCCCGCCCCAGCCTTCCCTCCGTATCCCCTGATCCCCGTAGCCACAAGGGCCATATCTAACTCCCTCTTAAATATAGCCAATGAACTGGCCTCAACTGTTTCCTGCGACAGAGAATTCCACAGATTCACCACTCTCGGTGTGAAGAAGTTTTTCCTAATCTCAGTCCTAAAAGGCTTCCCCTTTATCCTCAAACTGTGACCCCTCGTTCTGGACTTCCCCAACATCGGGAACAATCTTCCTGCATCTAGCCTGTCCAATCCCTTTAGGATCTTATACGTTTCAATCAGATCCCCCCTCAATCTTCTAAATTCCAGAGAGTACAAGCCCAGTTCATCCAGTCTTTCATCATATGAAAGTCCTGCCATCCCAGGAATCAATCTGGTGAACCTTCTTTGTACCTTCTATGGCAAGGATGTCTTCCTCAGATTAGGGGACCAAAACTGCACACAATACTCCAGGTGTGGTCTCACCAAGGCCTTGTACAACTGCAGTAGTACCTCCCTGCTCCTGTACTCGAATCCTCTCGCTATAAATGCCAGCATACCATTCGCCTTTTTCACCGCCTGCTGTACCTGCATGCCTACTTTCAATGACTGGTGTATAATGACACCCAGGTCTCATTGCACCTCCCCTTTTCCTAATCGGCCACCATTCAGATAATAATCTGTTTTCCTGTTCTTGCCACCAAAGTGGATAACCTCACATTTATCCACATTAAATTGCATCTGCCATGAATTTGCCCACTCACCTAACCTATCCAAGTCACCCTGCATCCTCTTAGCATCCTCCTCACAGCTAACACTGCCGCCCAGCTTCGTGTCATCCGCAAACTTGGAGATGCTGCATTTAATTCCCTCATATAGGTCATTAATTGTATGGTAAACAACTGGGGTCCCAGCACTGAGCCTTGCGGTACCTCATTAGTCACCGCCTGCCATTCTGAAAAGGTCCCGTTTATTCCCACTCTTTGCTTCCTGTCTGCCAACCAATTCTCTATCCACACCAATACCCTACCCCCAATACCGTGTGCTTTAAGTTTGCACACTAATCTCCAAAACCTTTCTTCACCACCCTATCCACATGAGATTCCACCTCCAGGGAACGCATGTGGATAGGGTGGTGAAGAAAGCGGACAGGGTCGACAATGGTTGCCGTGTCTCTGCCGTCTAGATACGCAGACCAGGGCAGTACGATAAGGAGGGCGAGCGGTTACCCGTGCTATAGATAGACAGACAGACATACTTTATTGATCCCGAGGGAAATTGGGTTTCATTACAGTTGCACCAACTAAGAATAGAGTATAAATATATCAATATAAAACCATAAATAATTAAACAATAATATGTAAATTATGCCAAGAAATAAGTCCAGGACCAGCCTATCGGCTCAGGGTGTCTGACCCTCCAAGGGAGGAGTTGTAAAGTTTGATGGCCACAGGCAGGAATGACTTCCTATGACGCTCTGTGCTGCATCTCGGTGGAATGAGTCTCTGGCTGAATGTACTCCTGTGCCCCCCCAGTACATTATGTAGTGGATGGGAGACATTGTCCAAGATGGACAGCATCCTCTTTTCAGACGCCAGCGTCAGAGAGTCCAGTTCCATCCCCACAACATCACTGGCCTTACGAATGAGTTTGTTGCTTCTGTTGGTGGCTGCTACCCTCAGCCTGCTGCCCCAGCACACAACAGTTCAAACATGATCACTCTGGCCACCACAGACTCGTAGAACATCCTCAGCATCGTCCGGCAGATGTTAAAGGACCTCAGTCTCCTCAGGAAATAGAGACGGCTCTGACCCTTCTTGTAGACAGCCTCAGTGTTCTTTGACCAGTCCAGTTCATTGTCAATTCGTATCCCCAGGTATTTGTAATCCTCCACCATGTCCACAGTGACCCCCTGGATGGAAACAGGGGTCACCGGTACCTTAGCTCTCCTCAGGTCTACCACCAGCTCCTTAGTCTTTTTCACATTAAGCTGCAGATAATTCTGCTCACACCATGTGACAAAGTTTCCTACCGTCGCCCTGTACTCAGTCTCATCTCCCTTGCTGATGCATCCAACTATGGCAGAGTCATCTGAAAACCTCTGAAGATGACAAGACTCTGTGCAGTAGTTGAAGTCCGAGGTGTAAATGGTGAAGAGAAAGGGAGACAGTGCTGCCTCTCCACGGGGCCAATGAACCGAATGGAAGGGCAGAGACCGATAACAGTTTCGCACCCGGAGTTGCCAGTCAGCGTTGAACTCAACGTAGGGCTCGCAAATTTTTCCCTCGCGGTTCACTCACGAAGCCTTCCCCGTGAGTAGGTCTCGTCGCCGGCACGCCCTCCCCACCCTCCGAGTGAAGGGGTTTCCCCCTCGTGACCCCCCCTGAACTTCTCACCTTTCACCCTCAACCCCCGACCTCTGGTCGCAGCCCCATCCGACCTCAGCGGGGAAACTGACCTCAGGGCGGGCGAGGGTGGGTAATGAATTGACCGGGACGTCTGGGGGGTGGTGGTAAGGGGTGATCGGCTGGTTCAGTTGTCATGTACCCCGTGACGGGTTAAATTACCAGCAAAGTGCCGTGGAATGTAGACACTATGGTGTAGAACGTAGGGCCAAATAGAGCATAGTGTCACGTACCCCGTGACGGGTTAAAGAACCAACAGAAATGGAAAACACCTTTGGAGTCTGGTATTGCTATTAACTAATGGTATTTATTAGTAACTACACAATACAGTAATATAAATTTGAATATATCAAACAGGTTAGCATTAATTATATAAGTGCGGAAATATAAAAACCAAGCTTCTTCAAGCCTAGGGGTAAATGGATACAGTCTTACGATGATGAGTAAAGTTCAGTTCAGTCCGTGGTATTGAGTTGAGTAGTGATGGAGAGGGAGAGGGGTTGTGGTTGTCCGAGTTAGCAGACGCCGTCGATTCTTCCCGTTGTCCTCCGAAACTTCCAAGTTGGCCAAACTCGACCAACTTAAGAGCATCGTCTTCGAGTGACAGTCTACCAACCCGGGCGAGGGTTAGACACACAGGGGTCGCTCTTTCACGCACTGACAATCACAGATCGACACCTGGTAATCGATCCTCAGTCCCACACTCGTGGGCACCTGGATAGGATAGTGGTAACTTCGCCACACCTTAGTGCGTCCGCGTGTCCCCCAAAACGAGCAATCACGCTGGTTTAAATACTGCCGTGCCGAATACCAGCTGTCCATCAAGTAGCTCCTCCCCTCTCTCTCTCTGTAGGAACTCGGAAGCTGGCAGTGTCGTTGCGGAAAATCCCAGACAAACTGTGAGCAGTCTTCGCCCCTCTCTCTCTCTCTCTCTCAGTAACAAGTTGTTTGTGCTGTACAGCTCTCTCTCTCTCTCTCCTCAAGAGCACAGTTCATAGGGGTAATTCAGGACCCCGCCACAGGCTTCATTTGGACTATTGTGTGCGGTTTTGATCACCTACCTACAGGAACCACTACTACTACTTCGACTCAGGCCTAGGAGGCCGGCGTCGGGCTGAATGACGGACTCTCCCTCTCCCTCATCAGTGTGTTCAGTTCATCTACATTAGCCGCACCGCTGACTTCTAGGAGCGTGTTGACCATAGTCTTGGGAGGGCGCCCAGGGTTCATCCCCCCCCGTGCTTGGGCTCCCATGCGATGACTAGGCTGGCAGGTAGCTCAGGGCTGGCGTAGACAGTGGCCCGCTAGTTGCAGTCTTCTCGCCTCGATTTTAGCGGAGAGCATCGATAGGTCGTCACAGAGCTCGACGTTCATCATGTGCTGTTGCCAGCCCACATCAAGAGCCATCCGGAGCATCCGTGTATAGCAACCATCTCGAGACTTCCGCACCGTCTTGGCGAGTCTCACCTGCAGGAAAGATGAAAATAAGAGTTCAGAGGAAATTCACAGAGGGACCGGAGTTTTCAGGAAAGATTGAATCAGTTTGGACTGTGTTCCCCGGAGCGTAGGAGACTGAGGGGAGATTTGATAGGGGTGTACAAAACTATGAGGGGAGGTATAGACAGGGCAAATACGAGCAGGCTTTTCGCCCCGCTGAGGTTGTGTGGGACTGCAACCGGAGGTCAGGGGTTAAGGGTGAAAGGTGAGGAGTTTGAGGGGCACGCGAGGGGCAAACTCTTCACCCAGAGGGCGGTGAGGGTGTGGAACGAGGGGCCAGCACAAGCGGTGAAGGGGCTGGGCCTCAACGTTTACGAGAGGTTTGGATCGACGCGGGGATGGGAGGGCGATGGGGGCGTTGGGAGCGGGCAGTTTAAACGGTTCAGCATGGAGCGAAGGGCCGGGTTTCTGTGCCTCCGTTCTGCCTGACCCACCCGGGGTCCCTCAGACTTTTCGCGGGCCTTTTCCTGTCAGCGGCGGGACCTGACATGGGTCGGCTGGACCGCCTCGTCATAGACGCGTTCGCGCCGTCCCCCAACGGGGAGGATACTTTCCGCACCCGGTGGCCATCCTCTTTAATTCCGGTCCCCACCCCCACCCCCCGCGTCAGCCCTCTCCTGCCGCGATGAGGCCCCTCCCGAGTTGGAGGAGCAACGCCTCGTGTTCTGTCTGGGGGCCCTCCAACCTGATAGCGTGAAGACCATTGTCTCAAAGATCAAAGTACGTTTATTCTCAAAGTACACTTCTAGTCACCACATACAACCCTGAGACTCATTTCCTTGTGGGCATTCTCAGTAAGGGAGGGAGGAGAAGATGGCGGCACGACGCAGCTCACAGCGGCCACTCCGGTGAATGATGTCTGTTATCTGTGAAGTAGGGTGCCGTGCACAATCCTGATTTGATGGAGACGGACGTGAGGGTACGGAGGAACATCTGGTGAAACTTCTGAAATGCCCGTTTCGCTGCCGCTGCTACTGAGCGGTCCAGAATCTCCGGAGGGGAAGGCCCCGAGTCCTCGGCTTTGCTTGTTGCTCGGCGGCCGGGGCGGGGGTCGAAGCGATCGGCAGGGGATGGTGCTCGGTGTCGAAGGGGCTGGTTGGAGGCTCGAAGTTTTCAGACAGACTCAGAGTCGGCTGCGGTCGGGAGCTTCCAACGCATCGGCAAGTTGGCGGGGCTTGAGGGTCATGGCGGGGAGAGATCCTCCCTTCTACCGTCTGTGTGAGATGATGGGGCTATCGGGACTTGGAGACTTTTTTTTACCGTGCCCATGGTCTGCTCTTTATCAAATCACGGTATTGCTTTGCACTGTTGTAACTATATGTTATAATTATGTGGTTTTGTCAGTTTTAGTCTTGGTTTGTCCTGTGTTTTTCTTGTGATATCATCTCTGGAGGAACGTTGTATCATTTTTTAAGGCATGCATTTCTAAATGACAATAGACGAGGACTGAGTGTCCTCATAATCTAATCTAAATCCATAATAGGACTCGTAACAGTAACGGAAGCAATGAAAGACCGGCCGACTCGGGCGTCCAACCAGCGTGCAGAAGACAGCAAACTGCACAGACACAAACGGAAAGAAATAATAATAATAAATAAAAAAGCAATTAATATCGAAAACATGAGATCCTTGACAGTGAGTCCATAGGTTGTGGGAACAGTTCTGGGATGGGATAGGTGAAGTTGTCCCCTCTGGTTCCGGAGCCTGATGGCTGAGGGGTTAATAACTATCCCTGAACCTGGTGGTGTGGGTCCTGAGGCTCCTGTACCTCCTGTGTGTGGGGGGTCTCTGATGATTGATGGTGCTTTCTGCGACCGTGCTCTGTGTCGATGGTGGGAGGGGCTCCTGCTAATCCCCTTCCCTCTCACCTCTCCTCTTCTCCTCACCTGCCTGTCACCTCCCTCTGTTTCCCCTCCTCCGTCCCTTCCTCCCACAGTCCGCTCTCCTCGCCTATCGGATTCCATCTTCTTCAGCCCTTTGCCTCTTCCACCAATCACCTCCCAGCTTCTCACCTCATCCTCCCTCTCTCCCACCCACCGTCCCTCCTCACCTGGTCTCACCTGTCACCTGCCAGCTCGTACTCCTTCCCCTCTCTCCACACCTTCTCATCCTGGCTTCTTTCAGGTCCTGGTGAAGGGCCTCGGCCTGAAACGCCAACTATTTATTCCCCTCCATAGATGCTGCCCGTTCTTTCACCTGACCCTACACTTCCTCCCTTACTACCATTTTCCCAGATGCTCTGCTCCTGATTCCGATTATGATCCATGTTGTTTTATTTGAACTGAAATGAATTCTGTTGTGAAGTGGAACAAGTGCCCCTACACCTTCTCCCTTACTACCAGTCGGGGCCCCGAATAGCCCTTCCAGGCGAGGCGACACTTCACCTGTGAGTCTGTCGGGGTCACATCTACTGCGTCTGGTGCTCCCGGTGCGGCCTCCTGAGACCCGACGTAGATCGGGAGACCGCCTACGCCCCGTCCGCCAGAACAGGAGGGATCTCCCAGCGGCCGCCCATTCTAACTCCACTTCCCATCCCCAATCCGATACGTCCATCCACGTCCCCCCTCCACTGTCGGGACGAGGCCACACTCAGGTTGGAGGAACGACACCTCGTATTCCGTCTGGGTAGCCTCCAACCTGATGGCATGAACATCCATTTCTCAAACTTCCCAGTAATAACCATTCCTCTTCCCCCTGTCCCTCTCTCACCTCATCTCCTTGTCTGTCCATCTCCTCCCTCTGGTTCCCCTCCCCCTTTTCTCTTCCACGGCCTTCTGTCCCCACCTATCGGACTCCCCCTTCTCCAGCCCTGTATCTCTTTCACCGATCAACGTCCCAGCTCTTTACTTCATCCTCCCCACTCCCGGTTTCCCTCTCTCCCCCACCCCGCACCTTCTAAATCTACGCCTCAGCTTTCTCTCTCCAGCCCTGCCGAGGGCTCTCGGCCCGGAACGTCGACTGTACTCTCTTCCACCGAGACGCTGCCCGGCCTGCTGAGCTCCCCCAGCGTTTCGTGCGTGTGTTTTACCCCGGATTTCCAGCACCTGCAGATCTTCTCTTCTTTCAGTTGTGAAATTTGTTGTTCTGGCAGAAAAAAACGTGAATTACAGCAAGTAGACACATTAAGTAGTTAACTTAAATAAAGACAGTATTGCGTAGTGTTCATGGGGACAGTTATCACCCCTCAACCGTCAGGAAGGAGGTACAGGAGCCTCAGGACCCACACCACCAGGTTCAGGGACAGTTATCACCCCTCAACCATCAGGAAGGGAGTACAGGATCCTGAGGACCCACACCACCAGGTTCAGGGACAGTTATTACCCCTCAACCATCAGGAAGGAGGTACAGGAGCCTCAGGACCTGCACCACCAGGTTCAGGGACAGTTATCACCCCTCAACCATCAGGAAGGAGGTACAGGAGCCTCAGGACCCACACCACCAGGTTCAGGGACAGTTATTACCCCTCAACCATCAGGAAGGAGGTACAGGAGCCTCAGGACCCACACCACCAGGTTCAGGGACAGTTATCACCCCTCAACCATCAGACTCCTGAACCAGAGGGGATAATTTCACTTGCCCTAACAGTGAACTATTCCCACAACCAATGTTCTCACTTTCAAAGTCTCTATCTTGCTATCTCCTGCTCTGGTGATTTATTGCTGTTTATTTATATTTGTAAAGTTTGTTGTCTTCTGCACTCTGGTTGACTTTCAGTGATCCTGTTATAGTTACTTGTCTGTAGATTTGCCTTGTCTGCCCGCAGGAAAGGAAACCTCGGGATGTACACGCTGACGTCCCTGTACTTTGATTATAAAATCGGCTTTGAGCTTTGAATTGGTCGTTGTAAATTTTGCCCTGTGATCGGGACAGGCTTACATTGCTGGGCAGTGCGACCCCTTTGGACCAAAGGGGCCAATTCAGGGCCGTTCCTCTGAGAGTAAATCGGTATTTCAGTCTCCGGAACCGAAAGGTAATCGGATCTGAAGAGGAACGACCAGCTCGGGTTCTTGGCCGATGCTGTAGGTTTTGGATCGAAGTGAATCTCTTGCGTATTCGGTTCGTCACAGCAGGGATTGGACAGGCAGTCACCGTCCGGTATAACAGTGTCCTCCCTCCCTCCATTCCCCCCTGTCCCTCACTTTCTGCCTCCCCTCTCCCTCTCTCCCCCTCCCCTCTCTCCCTCCCTCTCAATCTAC
>NC_092382.1:111788046-111825622 GCF_030028105.1 Mobula birostris | reverse complement strand
ACGCCACTCAGGAGGGTTTAAACTCGAGGGGTGAGGTGGGACTTCGCGAACTCGGGAATCAGGACATGAAAGTTCAAAGTTTTCTTTTCTCTTTCCAATATTTTTATTGATTTCTATATAGAAGAATACAGAGTCCAAGAGAATACATACTATAAGACAAAAGAAAAAAATATAATACAAGATACAGTATATTGAATCACATTAACGAACTCCTTACTCTATATTCATGAACAAATTGGGTCTTTATTCTTTGGAGCATAGAAGGTTGATGGGGGACTTGATAGAGGTGTTTAAAATTATGAGGGGGATTGATAGAGTTGACGTGGATAGGCTTTTTCCATCGAGAGTGGGGGAGATTCAAACAAGAGGACATGAGTTGAGAGTTGAAGGGCAAAAGTTTCGGGGTAACACGAGGGGGAACTTCTTTACTCAGAGAGTGGTAGCTGTGTGGAACGAGAAGTGGTTGGGGCAGGTTCGATGTTGTCGTTTAAAGTTAAATTGGATAGATATATGGACAGGAAAGGAATGGAGGGTTGTGGGCTGAGTGCAGGTCGGTGGGACTGGGTGAGTGTAAGAGTTCGGCACGGACTAGAAGGGCCAAGATGGCCTGTTTCCGTGCTGGAATTGTTATATGTTTATATAAGATAAGGAACACCTATAAGTAAAGTTTACAAAAGTGCTCAACACGGAGGCTGGTTCATCACTCCGGTCTGGCCAAAATCGTCCGAACCTCCGGCCGCCCGTCGCTCTCGGGCTCTGCGTGCGACCCTTTCTGAGTCGGCCTGGCGCCCAAGTCCATCGACCTTCGAGCGTGAGGAGAGTCGTCAGGGCCACTTCAGTCCATCTGCTCCGCACCGGACCCAGCACCTCGACCGTAGCCCTCAATACCTATCCAGGCTTCTCTTGAGTTAGGCTGTTAGGAGCAGAAGTAGGCTGTTCGGCCTATCGAGTCTGCCCTGCCATTCAACCGTGGGCTGATCCAATTCTTCCAGTCATCCCCACTCCCCTACCTTCACCCCATGCCCTCTGATGCCCTGGCTAATCAAGAACATATCTATCTCTGCCTTAAATACAGCCAATGACTTGGTCTCCACAGCTGCTCGTGGCAACAAATTCCACAGATTTACCACCCTCTGACTAAAGTAATTTCTCCCCATCTCAGTTCGAATAGGACGTCCTTCAAGCCTGATCTCATGCCCTCTTGTCCTAGACTCCCCTACCATGGGAAATAACTTTACCATATCTAACCTGTTCAGGCCTTTTAGCATTGGGGATGTTTCTATGAGATCCCCCCTCATTCTCCTGAACTCCAGGGAATACAGCTCAAGAGCTGCCAGACGTTCTTCGTACGGTAACTCTCTCATTCCTGGAATCGTTCTAGTGAATCTTCTCTGAACCCTCTCCAATGTCAGTGTATCCTTTCTAAAATAAGGAGCCCAAAACAGCCCACAATACTCCAAGTGTGGTCTCACCAGCGCCTTATAGAGCCTCAACATCACATCCCTGCTCTTATATTCTATACCTCTGGAAATGAGTGCCAACATTGCTTTCGCCTCCTTCACCACCGACTCAACCTGGAGGTTAACCTTGGTATCCTGCACAACCTGATCCTAAAGGAGGAAGGATATACTGCCTTTGGAGTCGGTGCAGGGGAGGTTCACCAGGCTGATTCCAGAGATGGGGGGACGGGGGGTCACACTATGAGAGGGGACATCAAGTTGCCTGGGACCGTACTCTCTGGAATTCAGAAGAATGGGAAGAGATCTTACAGAAACATTTAAAATTATGAAAGGGATAGATAAGCTATTTGTTTCCACTGGGAGGTGTGTCACGTACCCCGTGACGGGTTAAAGAACCAGCAGAAATGGAAAACACCTTTCGAGTCTGGTATTGCTATTAACTAATGGTATTTATTAGAATAAAATTCAGATATATCAAACAGGTTAGCATTAATTATATAAGTGTGGAAATATAAAAACCAAGATTCTTCAAGCCTAGGGGTAAATGGATACAGTCTTACGATGATGAGTAAAGTTCAGTTCAGTCCGTGGTATTGAGTTGAGTAGTGATGGAGAGGGAGAGGGGCTGTGGTTGTCCGAGTTAGCAGACGCCGTCGATTCTTCCCGTTGTCCTCCGAAACTTCCAAGTTGGCCAAACTCGACCAACTTAAGAGCACCGTCTTCGAGTGACAGTCTACCAACCCGGGCGAGGGTTAGACACACAGGGGTCGCTCTTTCACGCACTGACAATCATAGATCGACACCTGGTAATCGATCCTCAGTCCCACACTCGTGGGCACCTGGATAGGATAGCGGTAACTTCGCCACACCTTAGTGCGTCCGCGTGTCCCCCAAAACGAGCAATCACGCTGGTTTAAATACTGCCGTGCCGAATACTGGCTGTCCATCAAGTAGCTCCTCCCCTCTCTCTCTCTGTAGGAACTCGGAAGCTGGCAGTGTCGTTGCGGAAAATCCCAGACAAACTGTGAGCAGTCTTCGCCCCTCTCTCTCTCTCTCTCTCAGTAACAAGTTGTTTGTGCTGTACAGCTGCACGTTCCCTCTCTCTTTTTAAAAGCTTAGTCCATAATGAATAACTCAGGATATCGTCAGGTGAGACTAGAACTAGGGGACAGAGCCTGAAGATTCGGGGGAGTAGAGTTGGGATGGAGATGAGGAGGAGCTGCTTTTCCCAGGGAGTGGCGAATCTGTGGAATTCTCTGCCCCATGAAGCAGTGGAGGCTGCCTCAGTAAATATTTTTAAGACAAGCTTGGACAGATTTTTGCATAGCTGGGGAATGAAGGGTTATGGGAAAAAGGCAGCTGATTTTACAGACAGATCAGCCATGATCTTACTGAATTTCGGAACAGGCTGGACAGGACAGATGGCCGACTCCTGCTCCTGTTTCTACCGGTCTTGTGAGCGTGTTCTCATTTGTGGCAACATTTCTCTTTACCTACGGTTGTGTGTGGGTCATACGTACTGTGCGGGGCACCCTGGGGCGTAGGCGCCTTGTTCATTTTGACGATAGACTCATGCGCGGTTCGAACGACCAGGAATTCAAGCTCGCGCTCGTCAGCTCTCCACCTGACCCACGCGGACCATCGCGCGCGTCGATATTCTCTGCCCGTAGTTGGACCAGCTCCAAATGAAATGGCTCCCTTCCCTGGTGCCTCTCCTCCTTCCCTTTCTCCCATGACCCACTCTCCTCTCCCATCAGATTCCTTCTCCTCCAGCCCACCCTCTTGGCCTCACCTACCCGCTTCCAGCTAGCCTCCTTCACCTTCCCCCCTACCAACCTCCTTAATCTGGAATCTTCCCCCATCCTTTCCAGTCCTGCTGAAGGGTCTGGGCCTGAAACGTCGGCTGTACCCTTTTCCACAGATGCTGCCTGGCCCGCTGAGTTCCTCCAGCATTTTGTGCGGGCATTTCTCTGGATTTCCAGCCTCTGCAGAATCTCCAGTGGACAGTGAGGTCAGCTGAGAAGATCATCGGGGTCTCTCTTCCCACCATTGCAGACATTTACACTGCATGCTGCACCCGCAAAGCAAACAGCATTATGAAGGACCCCGCGCACCCCTCATACAAACTCTTCTCCCTCCTGCCGTCTGGCAAAAGGCACCAAAGCATTCGGGCTCTCACGACCAGCCTGTGCAACAGTTTCTTCCCCCAAGCCATCAGACTCCTCAATACCCAGAGTCGAGACTAACATCGACACCATTTATTATTATATTGAAATTGTCCTCTACTGTGCCTGTTGTCTTGTTTATTAATGATTGCACTGCCCTGCGCTGTTCTGTGCACTTTGTATAGTCCTGTGCAGGTCTGTAGTCTAGTGTAGCCTTGTGTTGTCTCACATACTCCAGAGGGAGGAGAAGATGGCGGCGTGACGCAGTGCGCGCGGCCGTTCCAAATTGATATCGTATCTGTGAAGTAGGGGCCGTGCACAATCCTGATTTGATGGAGACGGACGTGAGAGCACAGAGGAACATCTGGTGAAACTTCTGAAATGGCCGCTTCGCTGCCGCTGCTACTGTGCAGTAACCGGAATCTCCGGAGGGGAAGGCCCCGAGTCCTCGGCTTTGCCTGTTGCCTGTTGCCGGGGCCGGGGTCGAAGTGCTCGGCAGAGATGGTGCTGGGTGCTCAGTGTCAGAGGGCTAGTCAGAGGCTCGGAGTTTTCGGACGGACTCGGAGTCGGATGCAGCATTGACAAGATGGCGGCGCTGGAGGTTCACCGTCTGCGTGAGATGTTGGGACTTTTGAGAGACTTTTACCGTGCCCATGGTCTGTTCTTTATCAAATTACGGTATTGCTTTGCACTGTTGTAACTATATGTTATAATTATGTGTTTTTTGTGAGTTTTTCAGTCTTGGTCTGTCTCGTGTTTCTGTGATATCACTCTGGAAAAACATTTTATCATTTCTTAATGCATATGCATTACTAAATGACAATAAAAGAGGACTGCGTGTCCTCATAATCTAATCTAATCTAATCTCGTGTAGTTTTGTGTTGCTTCATGTAGAACCATGGTCCTGACGAAGGGTCTCGGCCTGAAACGTCGACTGCACCTCTTCCTAGAGATGCTGCCTGGCCTGCTGCGTTCACCAGCAACTTTGATGTGTGTTGCTTGAAATTCCAGCATCTGCAGAATTCCTGTTGTTTCCTGGAGGAAAGTTGCTTTGTTTTCACTGTGTACTGTACCAGCAGTTATGGTTGAAATGCAATAAAAAGTGACTTGACTTGACTCTCTTGTCTCGATATTTATTGTTTATTATTATTATTAATATTATTGTTTGTTTTTTTTTGTATTTTCACGGTTTGTGTTGTCGTCGGAGAGAGTCCAGAGGGGGTTCAGGAGGATGATTCCGGGAAGGAAGGAGTTAACATATGAGGAGCGTTCGGCAGCTTTGGGCCTGTCCTCGCTGGAATTCAGAAGAATGTGGGAGGGATCTCGTCGAAACCTACCGAATGGTGAAAGGATCGACGGGGTGGATGTGGAGGGGATGTTTCCCTGTGGCTGGGGGGGGGGGGGCGCTATCCAGAACTCCAGGGCACAGCCCCGAAGTGGTGGGGCCGCCCTTCAGAGCAGCCGTAAGGCGGAATTTCTTTACCGGAGAGTAGTGAATCTGTGGAGTGCTCTGCCACAGACTGTGAACGCTTGTAAGGAAATGTGTAGCATTCTGAGCAGCGGCCGATCGGCGAGCGGGACTGACTGACCGGCAAGAACGAATAAGGGTAATTGAAGGTAATAAAGGCCGCACACAGCCCCTCCGGTGAATGATATCTGTAATCTGTCTAGTAGGGGACCGTGCACAATTCTGATTTGATGGAGGCAGACGTGAGAGTACGGAGGAACATCTGGAAAACTTCTGAAATGGCCGCTTCGCTGCCGCTGCTACTGTGCGATCCGGAATCTCCGGAGCAGAAGGCCCCAAATCCTCGGTTTTGCTTGTTTCGGCGGCCGGGGCTAGGTCGAAGGCGCTCGGCAGAGGATGGTGCTCGGGAGGCTATACCAGAGGGGCTGGTCAGAGGCTCGGAGTTTTCGAACGGACAGACTCAGTGTCGGCTGTGGTCAGGTGCTTCCAAGACATCAGCAAGTTGACAGTGCCTGGAGGTTTTTGGCAGGGAGTTTCTCCCTTTTGTCACCTGCTATCAGGGACTCAAGAGTCGATCGGGACTTTGAGACTTTTTTTTTTACCGTGCCCATGGTCTGCTCTTCATCAAATTACGGTATTGCTTTGCACTGTTGTAACTATATGTTATAATTATGTGGTTCTGTCAGTGTTAGTCTTTGGTTCGTCCTGTTTTTCTGTGATATCACTCTGGAGGAACATTGCATCATTTCTTAATGCATGTATGCATTTCTAAATGACAATAAACGAGGACTGAGTGTCCTCATAATCTAATACAGGGGCAAGCGGAGCGGTCTTTGCTGGAGCGGGCAGCGTTAGAGTGGGGATTTGGGGATTTGGGGCTTTAGGTCTCCGAGGCTTCAGCGAGGAGAGGCTTGAGTGAGAGCAGGCACAAAATAGCTGGTAGGTTTGTTTTCAGTTAATTTATTTGAAACCCCGCTGGTTTCCTTGGCTGCGTAAGTTTAGGGAAGACACACTCTAGTCCCGCCAAACCCCCGAGATTGATACAGCTCTCCCACCCAAACCTTAGTTCATCCGGACGCTGTGTGATTTGCTACCTCGTTACAACTCGGCGGCAAGGAATAACAGACAGCACACTGCGGATGATTAAAGGAATTATGTTTATGAATCTTAAATAAAGGGTTAGGAAAGAAAAGAAAAACAAACATAATTAAACAGTCCAATGTGCACAAGTTGGAGCTCAGTTCTTCCAAAAGCCACACGTATTCACCAACCCTTAGTCAACCCTGGCATTTGGCTCCATCGAATCACGGTCCCCCACCAGGTCGAGTGCTTTGACCAGTTCCCTCCGGCGTCCTCTCTCTCCCTCTCCCGCCGAGCAAGAAATAAGTCAAGACTAACCTTAGTTTTCACTCACCAAAGCTCCCCATCCACCCCCCCGCCAGTGTTCTCTCGAACCCTCTCCCAGTTCCACCATCCTGATTGGACGACACACAGTCCTAAGCACCCCTCGTCTTCAACGATAACCCAAGCAGGCAGGAAGCAGGAACAGACCGTGCCGACAGAACTGCTTACACGAAATACCTGCAGCATACCGGTAAAGATGTGAGCCAGAGGGTGCTGGAAAAGGATGGTATGTTGCCTCCCAGGTGCCAGGAACCTCCTGGGTGGTGACCTCAGGATTGCTACCCCTGCTAGCGAGGCCAGAAATGGGAAGATTGTGCGGTTTAACACGCGACTAAGGAGTTGGTGGAGGAGGGAGGACATCAGATTTTTGGATCATTGGGCTCTCTTCCAGGGGAGGTGAGACCTACGGCAAATGCAATGTTGGCATTCACTTCTAGAGGTATGGAATATAAGAGCAGGGATGTAATGTTGAGGCTCTATAAGGCACTCATGAGAGCACACTTGGAGCATTGTGTTCAGTTTTGGGCCCCTTACTGTAGAATGGATATACTGACTTTGGAGAGGGTTCAGAGAAGATTCACGAGAATGATTCCAGGAATGAGAGGGTTACCGTATGAGAAACGTCTGGCGGCTCTTGGGCTGTATTCCCTGGAGTTCAGGAGAATGAGGGGGGATCCCATAGAAACATTCTGAATGTTAAAAGGTCTGAACAGGTTAGATATGGTAAAGTTATTTCCCGTGGTGGGGGAGTCTAGGACAAGGGGGCAGGACTTCAGGATTGAAGGACGTCCTTTTAGAACAGAGATGTGGCAAAATTACTTTAGTCAGAGGGTGGTAAATCTGTGGAATTTGTTGCCACGAGTGGCTGTGGAGGCCAAGTCATTGGGTGTATTTAAGGCAGAGATAGATAGGTTCTTGATTAGCCAGGACATCAAAGGACATGGAGTGAAGGCAGGGGAGTGGGGATGACTAGAAGAATTGGATCAGCCTGTGAGTCGATGGGCCAAATGGCCTACTTCTGCTCCTATATCTTATGGTCTGAACAGAAGGGACCTGGAATAGAGGGGGACTGATGTCCTAGCTTTCTGGTGATGCACGGTGGTGTTTAAACTCGAGTGCCGGGACAGTTAGTGGAGAGGTGTGGGGGCAGACAAGACCTCAGACGAAGCCAGGAATCAAAAGGCTGAGCACGGTGCGACCAGAGTCCTGAGCTGCCTGTAATTCCACTGCAAGAAGCATCGTAGGAAAGATGGACGAGCCCGGGGCATGGTTCGACGCCCAGAAGGGTGATATTTTCAGCCTTCAGTGAGACTTGGTGACAGGCGGGCCAGGATTGACAGCTCAATATTCCTGGGTTCCGTTGTTTCAGACGCGGCGGAGCGGGAGGGGTTAAAGGAGAAGGGCTGGCGTTACGAGTGTGGGACTGTCTTGTCTGCCTTTCTCTTCACCACCTACACCTCCGACTTCAACTACTGCACGGAGTCTTGTCATCTTCAGAAGTTTTCGGATGACTGCCATAGTTGGATGCATCAGCAAGGGAGATGAGGCTGAGTACAGGGCTACGGTAGGAAACTTTGTCACACGGTGTGAGCAGAATTATCTGCAGCTTAATGTGAAAAAGACTAAGGAGCTGGTGGTAGACCTGAGGAGAGCTAAGGTAACGGTGACCCTTGTTTCCATCCAGGGGGTCAGTGTGGACATGGTGGAGGATTACAAATACCTGGGGATGCGAATTAACAATAAACTGGACTGGTCTAAGAACACTGAGGCTGTCTACAAGAAGGGTCAGAGCCGTCTCTATTTCCTGAGGAGACTGAGGTCCTTTAACATCTGCCGGACGATGCTGAGGATGTTCTACGAGTCTGTGGTGGCCAGTGCGATCATGTTTGCTGTTGTGTGCTGGGGCAGCAGGCTGAGGGTAGCAGCCACCAACAGAATCGACAAACTCATCCGTAAGGCCAGTGATGTTGTGGGGATGGAACTGGACTCTCTGACGGTGGTGTCTGACAAGAGGATGCTGTCCAAGTTGCATGCCATCTTGGACAATGTCTCCCATCCACTACATAATGTACTGGGTGGGCACAGGAGTACATTCAGCCAGAGACTCATTCCACAGAGATGCAACACAGAGCGTCATAGGAAGTCATTCCTGCCTGTGACCATCAAACTTTACAACTCCTCCCTTGGAGGGTCAGACACCCTGAGCCGATAGGCTGGTCCTGGACTTATTTCCTGGCATAATTCACATATTATTATTTAATTTATGGTTTTATATTGCTATTTTTATACTCTATTCTTGGTTGGTGCGACTGTAACGGCACCCAATTTCCCTTGGGATCAATAAAGTATGACTATGACATGGTTGTGTTCAGTCAGGACAGACTGGAGAACCCGCCCGGTGAGGAGATGCGGGTGGAACTGCGGAATGAGATGGTATGGCCACGTTGCCTGCGCTACTTTCTCAAATGGTGGGAACATTCGCGAATCTGCCTGCCCCTCCGCCGATCCCTGTAACGCCCACAAAGGCATCAATGGAGACGGGGTGGGAGGGGGTTCATAGTATGGATAACATAGGCTGAAGGGCCGGTTCATAAGTTGGGAGACTCTACAAGAGTTGGTGAGGGGGGGATACGGCAGATGTTAGGTGTGTCGACGAGCTCCGCCCAGGCAAGTGGAGAGGGTTCCCTCATACTCGAGAGGACTAAAATATAAAAGCAAGGATGTGACCAGAGGACACAGATAGAGTGGATGTGGAGAGGATGTTTCCTATAGTGGGAGAGTCTAGGACCAGAGGACACAGATAGAGTGGATGCGGAGAGGTTGTTTCCAATAGTGGGGGAGTCTGGGACCAGAGGACACAGATAGAGCGGATGTGGAGAGGATGTTTCCTGTAGTGGGGGAGTCTAGGACCAGAGGACACAGATAGAGTGGATGCGGAGAGGTTGTTTCCAGTAGTGGGGGAGTCTAGGACCAGAGGACACAGATAGAGTGGATGCGGAGAGGTTGTTTCCAGTAGTGGGGGAGTCTGGGACCAGAGGACACAGATAGAGTGGATGTGGAGAGGATGTTTCCCATAGTGGGGGGAGTCTAGGACCAGAGGACACAGATAGAGTGGATGTGGAGAGGATGTTTCCTATCGTGGGGGAGTCTTGGACCAGAGGACACAGATAGAATGGATGTGGAGAGGATGTTTCCCATAGTGGGGGGAGTCTAGGACCAGAGGACACAGATAGAGCGGATGTGGAGAGGATGTTTCCTGTTGTGGGGAAGTCTAGGATTCAGAATAGAGGGGCGTCCATTTAGAACGGAGGTGAGGAATTTCTTTAGCCAGAGGGTGGTGAATCTGTGGAATTTGTAACCGCGGACAGCTGTGGGAGGGTCGAGTTGCTGGGTGTATTTAAAGCGGATGTTGCTATGTTCTCGATTAGTGGAAGGTTATGGGCAGGAGGCAGGAGGGCGGGGTTGAGAGAGGTAATAAATCAGCCGCCATGGGATGGTAGAACAGACTGGATGGGCCGAACGGCCTAAGTCTGCTCCTTTCGCCTCGTGGTGTTGCTTCCTCAGGGGTTTGGCCTGTCACCGAGCACCCGAATGGGCCCCCGCGGATGTCCAGGCGGAAGTGTCCGGGTGTCATCTGGTAATATGAGTCCAGGAACATTAGAAGCCGCCCGATACATCCCAACGTCCACCATCAAAGGTACCCCCCCCCCCCCAACCACCCGGGCTGTGCCGTCTCCCCCCATTTCCCACGGGGTGGGAGGTTCCCCTCGCACCAGGAGTTCAGGAACAAGCTCTGTCCCTTCATCTGTCCGGTCCCTGGCCGTTGCAGCTTGGTGCGAAGGTAAAACAGACTACGAATAGATTTGAGTTTTGTTGTTTTCTCTCACTCTCTCTGGGTGAACAGCTCCGGTTCGAGTTCCCTCCCTGTCGGCCCGAACCACTGCCGGCCTCTCTCAGCAACCAGGCGGGTTTTCACTGCCTGATGCTTTTCGCAACGCTCTCTGTAAACTGTGGAGCCTGCTGTGCGTGGAAGTCCCAGGAGATCAGCTGTCTTGGAGATCCTCGAACCACCCCATCTGGCACCAACCGTCATTCCCACGGTCAAAACGGGGCAGCGGGTGAGCTTGTTACTACCCCTGTACCTCATCGTCTAACCTGCCATGATGGGTTCAATTTAATGCCCCCCCCCGCCCCGCCAGGGGACAAATATTCCTGCCCATCGCCCGATCTACACCTCTCCTAAGGTCATACACCTCAGTTAAAGCACCCCACACTGGCATCCAAACTTATCCCCTCAGCCTGTGACTGTCCCGTATCCCTCTAAACCTTTCCTATCCGTGTCCCTGTCCGGGTGTCGTTAATGTACCTGCCTCGACCACTTCCTCTGACAGCTCCTTCCACAGACAGTCCAACCTCTGGGTGAAACAGTTGCCTCTCGGGTCCCTATTAAATCTCTCTCCCCCTCTCACCTTAAACCTGATCCCTCTGGTTCTCGATTCCCCGACCCTGGGGAAAAGACTGTGGACATTCACCCTATCTGTGCCTCTCGTGGTTTCATACATATGAGTAAGGTCACCACCAAGCAATCTTCCCCTCCCTCCACTTTCTGCTTTCCGCAGGGATCGCTCCCTACGCAACTCCCTTGTCCATTCGTCCCTCCCCACTGATCTCCCTCCTGGCACTTCATCCTTGCAAGCAGAAGTTGTTCTACACCTCCTCCCTCGCCACCAGTCGGGGCCCCGAACAGCCCTTCCAGGCGAGGCGACACTTCACCTGTGAGTCCGTTGGGGTCACATCTACTGTGTCTGGTGCTCCCGGTGCGGCCTCCTGAGACCCGACGTAGATCGGGAGACCGCCTACGCCCCGTCCGCCAGAACAGGAGGGATCTCCCAGCGGCCGCCCATTCTAACTCCACTTCCCATCCCCAATCCGATACGTCCATCCACGCCCCCCCTCCACTGTCAGGACGAGGCCACACTCAGGTTGGAGGAACGACACCTCGTATTCCGTCTGGGTAGCCTCCAACCTGATGGCATGAACATCCATTTCTCAAACTTCCCACCTCATCTCCTTGTCTGTCCATCTCCTCCCTCTGGTTCCCCTCCCCCTTTTCTCTTCCACGGCCTTCTGTCCCCACCTATCGGACTCCCCCTTCGCCAGCCCTGTATCTCTTTCACCGATCAACGTCCCAGCTCTTCACTTCATCCCCCCCACTCCCGGTTTCCCTCTCTCCCCCACCCCGCACCTTCTAAATCTACACCTCAGCTTTCTCTCTCCAGCCCTGCCGAGGGCTCTCGGCCCGGAACGTCGACTGTACTCTCTTCCACCGAGACGCTGCCCGGCCTGCTGAGCTCCCCCAGCGTTTCGTGCGTGTGTTTTACCCCGGATTTCCAGCGCCTGCAGATCTTCTCTCGTTTGTAACAGGGAACTGGAGGGTTATGCGGACGGGGAGGGGGCGAGATTGATCCGGGGGGGGGGGGGGGTCAGGGTTAGGCCTGCGAATCAGTCAGACTCTAGTAACAAGGAGGCAACTGGCCTTTAATGAGACGGTGGGAACAGTATTTACAGGGTGGGGCGCGCACCCCAAACGAAACACTCTTCTGGGTGTGTGGGCGGGGGGAACAAGGGGAAACGATGGTTTACCCCGCGCCCCGAACAGACCGTCAGCGGTACAGGAAGTCGGCCTGGATGTTGGCCGCGATCTCGGCCTCCCACATGTCACCATTGTTCAGCAGCTTCTCCTTGTTGTAGAGGAGCTCCTCGTGCGTCTGGGTGGAGAACTCAAAGTTGGGCCCCTGTAGGGAGGAGAGCGGGAGGGAAGGGGAGTGAGAGGCAGCATGAGGGCGAGGAGGGGAGGGGTGGCGAGAGGGAGGGAAGCAGAGGGTGAGAGGTGGCAGCGGGTGTGTGAGAGAGACGGGAGGGGGGGAGACTGGGGTGGAGACGGAGGAGAGACGGATAGCGGAGTGAGGAGGTGAGAGGGAGTGGGGGGAGAGAGCGCGGCGAGGGTGAGGGAGAGCGGGGGTACTCACCTCCACGATGGCGTCGACGGGGCAGGCCTCCTGGCAGAAGGTGTGAGGGGAGGGCTGAGGGGTGAGAGGGAGATCGAGGGAGACGAGGGTGAGGTTGTGGGTACTCACCTCCACGATGGCGTCGACGGGGCAGGCCTCCTGGCAGAAGCCACAGTAGATACACTTGGTCATGTCGATATCGTAGCGAGTGGTTCTCCGGCTACCGTCCGCGCGGGCCTCCGCTTCGATCGTGATGGCCTGCGGATGAGGGGCAAGGTCAGGAGAGAGAGACAGAGACATGCAGAGAGAAAGAGAGCGAGAGGGACAGACGGACAGTGAGAGAGACAGACAGAGTGTGTGTGTGTGAAAGAGAGAGAGACGGACAGAGAGAGTGAGAGAGAGAGACGGACAGAGAGAGAGTGTGAGAGAGACAGAGAGAGTGGGAGAGACAGACAGAGAGAGAGACGAACAGAGAGAGAGACAGAGAGAGTGGGAGAGAGAGTGTGTGAGAGAGACAGAGAGAGAGACGGACAGAGAGAGGCGGACAGAGAGAGAGAAAGTGTGAGAGAGAGACGGACAGAGAGAGAGTGTGAGAGACAGACAGAGAGACGGACAGAGTGTGAAAGACAGAGACAGACAGAGAGACGGACAGAGAGTGTGAAAGACAGAGACAGACAGAGAGACGGACAGAGAAACAGTGAAAGACAGAGACAGACAGAGAGAGACGGACAGAGAAAGAGTGAAAGACAGAGACAGACAGAGAGTGAGAGAGACAGAGAGAGAGACGGAGAGAGAGAGACAGAGAGAGAGTGTGAGAGAGACAGACAGAGAGAGAGTGTGAGAGAGACAGACAGAGAGAGAGTGTGAGAGAGAGATGGACAGAGACGGACAGAGAGAGACAGAGAGAGTGACAGAGAGACAGACAGACAGACAGAGAGTGAGAGAAAGACAGACTTTTGGGAGCCGGCCCCTGTATCAGAGGGGTCGTGACTGTCATAGTCATACTTTATTGATCCCGGGGGAAATTGGTTTTCGTTACAGTTGCACCATAAATAAATAGTAATAAAACCATAAATAGTTAAATAGTAACATGTAAATTATGCCAGATGGAAATAAGTCCAGGACCAGCCTATTGGCTCAGGGTGTCTGACCCTCCAAGGGAGGAGTTGTAAAGTTTGATGGCCACGGGCAGGAATGACTTCCTATGACGCTCTGTGCTGCATCTCGGTGGAATGAGTCTCTGGCTGAATGTACTCCTGTGCCCACCCAGTACATTATGTAGTGGATGGGAGACATTGTCCAAGATGGCATGCAACTTGGACAGCATCCTCTTGTCAGACACCACCGTCAGAGAGTCCAGTTCCATCCCCACAACATCACTGGCCTTACGAATGAGTTTGTTCATTCTGTTGGTTTCTGCTACTCTCAGCCTGCTGCCCCAGCACACAACAGCAAACATGTGTGGGCAGGCGGCCAAGTGGTTTCGGAAAGATATCAACAAAATAGAGAGAGTACAGAAAAGATTTACTAGACTGTTACCTGGTTTTCATCTCCTAACTTACAGAGAAAGGTTGAACAAGTTAGGTCTTTATTCTTTGGAGCGTAGAAGGTTGAGGGGGGACTTGGTAGAGGTGTTTAAAATTATGAGGGGGATTGATAGAGTTGACGTGGATAGGCTTTTTCCATTGAGAGTGGGGGAGATTCAAACAAGAGGACATGAGTTGAGAGTTAAAGGGCAAAAGTTTAGGGGTAACACGAGGGGGAACTTCTTTACTCAGAGAGTGGTAGCTGTGCGGAACGAGAAGTGGTTGGGGCAGGTTCGATGTTGTCGTTTAAAGTTAAATTGGATAGATATATGGACAGGAAAGGAATGGAGGGTTATGGGCTGAGTGCAGGTCGGTGGGACTGGGTGAGAGTAAGAGTTCGGCACGGACTAGAAGGGCCGAGATGGCCTGTTTCCGTGCTGGAATGGTTATATGGTTACATAATATTAATGATACGAAGAGATCAGTATAACATTGGTAATGGTTAACATATAAAGCATAATCCAAGTAAAATATATAATTCAAGCCTCCCAATCTCTAAGTAATTGAACATGAAAAAAGAATTTTATAAAGAACCCCCTGAACAAAACAAAACAAAACTGGGATGCTCTATTCCTTCGGATACAAACATTATTTGTCATTCACTCCGCTCCTTCATAGATAAACAAAAGATTATTAAAAAAGGAAAAAGCATTCTGAAAGGGACAACTTCCATCATATGAAAATGTTGAATAAACGGTCTCCTGGTTTCCTCAAGAAGAATTATGCTTTATATGTTAACCATGACCAATGTGATACCGATCTCTTTATATCATTAATATTGTTATGCATATTAATCTAAAGAATCACCCCTACTAAACCTAACTTTTTCCAGGTTTAAACATAATATAGTTTGAGAAAACCGTTGAAAAGTAGTAGGAGGATCAGAATATTTCCATTTAAGTGAGATGGATCTTTTAGCCATGAGTGTGACAAACTGGAAAGGGTTAAACGACCGACGTCTGTCTCTGGTAATCCAAAAAATTGCAGTAATAGGGTGAGGTTTTAAATTAACACGCAAAACTGTTTTTCCCCGACATGTAACGCAAACACGAGGAATTCTGCAGACGCTGGAAACTCCAGCGACACACATCAAAGTTGCTGGTGGAACGCAGCAGGCCAGGCAGCATCTCTAGGAAGAGGTGCAGTCGACGTTTCGCCAGCAACTTTGGTGTGTGTTGTTTGCCGACATGTAGATCAGATGTGTGACAGATGTAATTCTGAGGTGGCCTCTCGGACACATATGTTTTGGTCTTGCCCTCTTTTAGATAAATATTGGTAAGGTATTTTTGATATTAGATTAGATTATGAGGACACGCAGTCCTCTTTTATTGTCATGTAGTAATGCATGAGTTAAGATATGATACAACGTGGGCACGTGGCCAAGTGGTTAAGGCATCGGACTAGTGATCTGAAGGTCGTGAGTTCGAGTCCCAGCCGAGGGAACGTGTTGCGTCCTCGATCAAGGCAGTTAACCACACATTGCTCTGCGACGACACCGGTGCCAAGCTGTATGGGTCCTAATGCCCTTCCCTTGGACAACATCGGTGTCGTGGAGAGGGGAGACTTGCAGCATGGGCAGCTGCCCGTCTTCCATACAACCTTGCCCAGGTCCGCGCCCTGGAGAGTGAAGACAGGTCCATGGTCTCGCAAGACCACACCTGGAGTATTGTGTGCAGTTTTGGTCCCCTAATCTGAGGAAAGACATCCTTGCCATAGAGGGAGTACAAAGAAGGTTCACCAGATTGATTCCTGGGATGGCAGGACTTTCATATGAAGAAAGACTGGATGAACTGGGCTTGTACTCGTTGGAATTTAGAAGATTGAGGGGGGATCTGATTGAAACGTATAAGATCCTAAAGGGATTGGACAGGCTAGATGCAGGAAGATTGTTCCCGATGTTGGGGAAGTCCAGAACGAGGGGTCACAGTTTGAGGATAAAGGGGAAGCCTTTTAGGACCGAGATGAGGAAAAACTTCTTCACACAGAGAGTGGTGAATCTGTGGAATTCTCTGCCACAGGAAACAGTTGAGGCCAGTACATTGGCTGTATTTAAGAGGGAGTTAGATATGGCCCTTGTGGCTATGGGGATCAGGGGGTATGGAGGGGAAGGCTGGGGCAGGGTTCTGAGTTGGATGATCAGCCATGATCATACTGAATGGCGGTGCAGGCTCGAAGGGCCGAATGGCCTACTCCTGCACCTATTTTCTATGTTAAGAGTGGGGGAACGGACGCGGAGGATGGAAGAGACTTGGGGAGGGGTGGGGGGGACGCGGAGGATGGAAGAGAGTGGGGAGGGGTGGGGGGGATGCGGAGGATGGAAGAGACTTGGGGAGGGGTGGGGGGGGACGCGGAGGATGGAAGAAAGTGGGGGAGGGGTGGGAGGACGCGGAGGATGGAGGAGAGCGGGGAGGGGTGGGGGGGACGCGGAGGATGGAGGAGAGCAGGGGAGGGATGGGGGGGACGCGGAGGATGGAGGAGAGCGGGGGAACGGACGCGGAGGATGGAAGAGACTTGCGGAGGGGTGGGGGACGCGGAGGATGGAAGAGAGTGGGGGAGGGGGTGGGGGGACACGGAGGATGGAGGAGAGCTGGGGAGGGGTGGGGGGACCGCGGAGGATGGAGGAGAGCGGGGGAGGGGTGGGGGACGCAGAGGATGGAGGAGAGTGGGGGAAGGGTGGGGGGGACGCGGAGGATGGAGGAGAGTGGGGGAGAGTGGGGGAACGGACGCGGAGGATGGAGGAGACTTGGGGAAGGGTGGGGGGGACACGGAGGATGGAAGAGAGTGGGGGAAGGGTGGGGGGGACGCGGAGGATGGAGGAGAGCGGGGGGAACGGACGCGGAGGATGGAGGAGAGTTGGGGAAGGGTGGGGGGACGCGGAGGATGGAGGAGACTTGGGGAAGGGTGGGGGGACGTGGAGGATGGAAGAGGCTTGGGGAAGGGTGGGGGGACGCACAGATCTCTCACCTGGGCCGGGCAGGCAGCCTCGCACAGTTTGCAGGCGATACACCGCTCCTCCCCCGAGGGGTAACGGCGCAGTGCGTGTTCCCCCCGAAACCGTGGGCTCAGGGGGCCCTTCTCGAAGGGGTAGTTGATGGTGGCCGGCTCCCGGAACAGGTAGCTGAGGGTCATGGCCAGGCCTGGAGGCGTCGGAGAGAGGGGGAGAGGGGGAGAGGGAGAGGGGGAGCGGGAGGGAGAGAGGGGAGGAGGCAGGGAGGGGGGGAGAGAAAGAGTGTGGTGGTGGGGGGGGACAGGGAACATGAGAAATTATTAGCGAACCGTGACCCTCCCCTCCCCACACCAGCGATCGACCCGTCTCCCACCCCCCACGCCGGCCAGCTTGCACCCCCACCCCCCCAGCAGCCATACACTCACCCCGGAAAAGCTCGGTCCAGAACAGCGTCTGAGCTGCGTTGTCGGTCAGCGTCTGCAGGTCGGTGGGATCCTCCCTCTCGTTGACGAACTCTGTCGGGAGACAGGAGGGGCTGACAATCGTCATCGGGCCTCAGCATCCCCTCCTCCGGCCGACCCCCCCCCCCACCCCCGGGTCTGACCGCGTAGACGCCGCAGTGAAGAGCGCTCACCGATGCCTGCCACATCATCGGGAGGCCGAACAAATTCGCCACCTTCCCCTCCGACCCCCGCACCCGCTCGGACCGTCGGAGAGCGGAGTGCATCCTGCCTGACGGCAAGAAAGTGCAGACGGTCATAGACACAACACGGTACGTCACGGAAACTGTCTACACTTCCCCGTCTCAAAGTTCAGAGTAAATTCACTGTCGAAGGGGCAACAGGACAAGCGATAAAGCCCCCTGAGAGTCACTTTATTGTCATAGTCTATATGGGTGGGTTGGCAAGTTTGCAGATGACACAAAGGTTGGTGGTGTTGTAGATAGTGTAGAATATTGTTAAAGATTGCAGAGAGACATTGATAGGATGCAGAAGTGGTCTGAGAAGTGGCAGATTGAGTTCAACCCAGAGAAGTGTGAGGTGGTACACTTTGGAAGGACAAACTCCATGATAGAGGTGTACAAGATAATAAGAGGAATAGATAGAGTGGATAGCCAGCACCTCTTCCCCAGGGCACCACTGCTCAATACAAGAGGACATGGCTTTAAGGTAAGGGGTGGGAAGTTGAAGGGGGATATTAGAGGAAGGTTTTTTACTCAGAGAGTGGTTGGTGCGTGGAATGCACTGCCTGAGTCAGTGGTGGAGGCAGATACACTAGTGAAGTTTAAGGGACTACTAGACAGGTATATGGAGAAAGTTAAGGTGGGGGGTTATATAGGAGGCAGGGTTTGAGGGTCGACACAACATTGTGGGCCGAAGGGCCTGTACTGTGCTGTACTATTCTATGTTCGATGTAACCTGTTCATGTCTTTTAACATTCGAATGTTTCTATGGGATCCCCCCTCATTCTCCTGAACTCCAGGGAACACAGCCCAGGAGCTGCCGGACGTTCCTCATATGGTAACCCTCTCATTCCTGGAATCATTTCGTGAACCTTCTCTGAACCCTCTCCAATGTCAGCACATCCTTTCTAAAATAAGGAGACCAAAACTGCCCACAGTACTCCAAGTGAGGTCTCACCAGCGCCTTATAGAGCCTCAACATCACATCCCTGCTCCTATACTCTATTCCTCTAGAAATGAATGCCAACATTGCATTCGCCTTCTTCACCACCGACTCAACCTGGAGGTTAACTTTAAGGGTATCCTGTACGAGGACTCCCAAGTCCCTTTGCATCTCTGCATTTTGAATTCTCTCCCCATCTGAATAATAGTCTGCCCGTTTATTTCTTCTGCCAAAGTGCATGACGACACACTTTCCAACATTGTATTTCATTTGCCACTTCTTTACCCATTCCCCTAAGTCTCTCTGCAGGCTCTGTTTCCTCAACACTACCCGCTCTTCCACCTATCTTTGTATCATTGGCAAATTTAGCCACAAATCCATTAATCCCAAAGTCCAAATCATTGACATACATTGTAAAAACCAGCAGTCCCAACACCGACCCCTGTGGAACTCCACTGGTAACCGGCAGCCAGCCAGAATAGGATCCCTTTATTCCCACTCTCTGTTTTCTGCCGACCAGCCAATGCTCCACACACGCTAGTAACTTCCCTGTAATTCCATGGGCTCTTACCTTGCTAAGCAGCCTCGTGTGGGGCACCTTGTCACTTCTGAAAATCCACATCTACTGCATCTCCTTTGTCTACCCTGCTTGTAATTTCCTCAAAGAATTGCAGTCGGTTTGTCAGGCAGGATTTTCCTTTCAGGAAACCATACTGGCTTGGGCCTGTCTTGTCCTGTGCCTCCAGGTACTCCGTAATCTCATCCCTAACAATCCATTCCAACAACTTTCCAACCACTGACTAACAGGTCTGTAGTTTCCTTTCTGCAGCCTCCCACCCTTCTTAAATAGCGGAGTAATATTTGCAATTTTCCAGTCACCCGGTACAACGCCAGAATCTATCGATTCTTGAAAGATCATCATTAATGCCTCCGCAATCTCTCCAGCTACTTCCTTCATAACCCGAGGGTGCACTCCATCAGGTCCAGGAGATTTATCCACCCTCAGACCATCAGGCTTCCTGAGCACCTTCTCAGTCGTAATTTTCACTGCACGCCATAAGATTGTACCCGTTTACCCCTCAGGCTTGAAGAAGCTTGGTTTTTATATTTCCACACTTACACATACAGATGGCTCTGCTAACCTGTTTGAGATAGCTGAATTTATATTGCTGTATTGCGTAGTTACTAATAACGGAGCGTTAGTTAACAGCGATACCAGACTCCAAAGGTGTTTTCCATTTCTGCTGGTTGTTTAACCCGTCATGGGGCACGTGACAGGAAACCCCCCCCCGGAAATGGGTGTCTCCTGTTACAGGGGCAGCCCGAGGCAGCCGAGAGCTTCATAACCCTGCCACAGGACTTCCTGACCCTTGGACCCGATGCCCCAACTAGTGAAGGCAAAATAATTCTCCAGCGAACCGCGCAAAACGCCGGGAGAGAGTAGACAGACGGCGCCTCGGGCCGCGAGACCGGAGTCCCGCTCGCTGGACCGTCCTGGCAACGTTTTCCCAACGCCCTCCACTCGAGCCGGACCAGCCACCACAGAGGCCGGCCGGTTGCTCTACCCCAACCCCCCTGCTGCCCCGTGGAGGGGGGAGGGGGGAGGTCCACTCACTGTAATTCCTGAGGCACGGGGTAGCGGAGAGCTGACGCAGGGGCAGCGGGAACATCAACCGGGCTGCGGGAGGGAGAGAAAAAACGGAGTCAGTCACGGGATCGCGGAGACCCCCTCCGCACCCAGCTCCCAAACTCAGCAGGACCGAGACGAGGGTTCCCGAGGGTGGGTGGGGGGGCCCTGGCCCAGCCCTCTTCAGCAGATCAGACGCGGGGAGGCTGGCAACTTCCAATTCCTTCGCCTTACCGTTCCGCAGGACCCATCCCACGAGTGTAACTGAAAAGAGCACTGCAGTACCTTGTCTCAGAAGTTCGCGAAGATGCGACGCAAGATCGAAAACTCTGACAAACCTCTACAGATCTGTGGTGGAGAGAATATCGACTGGCTGCATCACAGCCTGGTACGGAAACACCAATGCCCCTGAACGGAAAATCCTACAGAGGGTAGTGGATACGGCCCAGTCCACCCCGGGTAAAACCCTCCCCGCTATTGAGCACATCGACACAAAACGCTGTCGTAAGAGATCTCCACCACTCTTTTCTCCCTGCTGCCGTCAGGAAGAAGGTACAGGAGCCTCAGGACCTACACCACCAGGTTCAGGGACAGTTATCACCCCTCAACCATCAGGAAGGAGGTACAGGAGCCTCAGGACCCACAGCACCAGGTTCAGGGACAGTTATCACCCCTCAACCATCAGGAAGGAGGTACCAGAGCCTTAGGACCCACACCACCAGGTTCAGGGACAGTTATCACCCCCTCAACCATCAGGAAGGAGGTACGGGAGCCTCAGGACCTACACCACCAGGTTCAGGGACAGTTATCACCCCTCAACCATCAGGAAGGAGGTACAGGAGCCTCAGGACCCACACCACCAGGTTCAGGGACAGTTATCACCCCTCAACCATCAGGAAGGAGGTACAGGAGCCTCAGGACCCACACCACCAGGTTCAGGGACAGTTAACACCCCTCAACCATCAGGAAGGAGGTACAGGAGCCTCAGGACCCACACCACCAGGTTCAGGGACAGTTATCACCCCTCAACCATCAGGCTCCTGAACCAGAGGGGATAACTTCCCTCAACTTCCCTTGCACCAGTGCTGAACCGTTCCCACAACTATGGACTCTCTGTCAGAGACTCTTCATCTCACGTTCTCGATATTTATTGTTTATTTATTTATTATTATTTCCTTCTGTTTGCGCAGTTTGTCGCCTTTGGCAGCCTGGGTCAACGGTTCTATTATAGATTTACTGAGAATGACCGCAGGAAATTGGATGGCAGGTGCTGAGATGTACTTTATAATAACTTTACTCTGATCTTCGAACTGGGATTTTATGTTGAATTTGGATGAGATCTGGAGTATTCACTGAAGTTTGGCCCGCTCTGTTACAGGAAGATTAGTAAGATAGAGAGGGCGCAGGAACGATTCAGGAAGATGTTGCGGGGACTCGAGGGACTGAGTTACGGAGAGAGGTCGGACAGTTTGGGACTTTATTCCTTGGAGCGTAGGGGTGACATTACAGAGGTGTGTAAAACCACGAGGGGCACAGATAGGGTGAGTGTGCACAGTCTTTTCCCCAGGGTCGGGAATCGACAACCAGAGGGCACAGGTTTGAGGTGAGAGGGGGAGAGAGATTTAATAGAGACCCGAGGGGCAACTTTTTCACCCAGAGGGTGGTCCGTCTGTGGAAGGAGCTGCCGGAGGGAGTGGTCGAGGCAGGTACGACACTCGGACAGGGACACGGATAGGGAAGGTTTAGAGGGATACGGTGGTCCGTCTGTGGAAGGAGCTGCCGGAGGGAGTGGTCGAGGCAGGTACGACACTCGGACAGGGACACGGATAGGGAAGGTTTAGAGGGATACGGTGGTCCGTCTGTGGAAGGAGCTGCCGGAGGGAGTGGTCGAGGCAGGTACGACACTCGGACAGGGACACGGATAGGGAAGGTTTAGAGGGATACGGTGGTCCGTCTGTGGAAGGAGCTGCCGGAGGGAGTGGTCAAGGCAGGTACATTAACGACACTCGGACAGGGACATTCCCGGGCAGAGGGGACGGGCTCGGAGAGGGAACCGGGCGGTAGTGTCAATGGGGGGGGGGGGGGGGGGAAGAGTCAGTACGGACAGGTCGGGCGAATGGACTCACCCTGAGCCGCAGTTCTGCATGCCAATCTCAGGGCCAGCATGGCGCCTGTGGACACAGGAGAGGGTCAGGCAGGGACGTGACCCCCCAGACTCCCCCCGCCTCACCGTCCACCCTCCCTCCTCCTCCCAAACTCACCCACGTTCCCTCTCCCTCCCTCAAAAACTCTTTCCCACAACCCCCAGCCTGTCCCTCCCACTTCCTTCCCCTCACCCTACCTCTCCCATTCCTCCCTCACCCTACCTCTCTCCCATTCCTCCCTCACCTGCCCTCTCCCTCCACCCTCACGCTACTCCCTCACCTACCCTCTTCCTCCTACGCCATCCCTATCCCTCCACCCTCACCTTCCCTATCTCTCCTTCCTCCCTCACCTACTCTCTCCCTCCTCCCTCACCTACCCTCTTCCTCATCTTCCCTATCTCTCCTCCCTCACCTACCCTCTCCCTGCTCCCTCACCTACCCTATCTCTCCTCCCTCACCTATCCTCTCCCTCCTCCCTCACCTACCCTCTCCCTCACCTTCCCTCTCCCTCACCTTCCCTATCTCTCCTCCCTCACCTATCCTCTCCCTCCTCCCTCACCTTCCTTCTCCCGCCTCCCTCACCTGTCCTCTACCTCCCCCCTCACCTTCCCTATCTCTCCTCCCTCACCTTCCTTCTCCCGCCTCCCTCCCACTCCTTCCCTCTCCCTCACCTACCCTCTCCCGCCTCCCTCACCTACCCTCTCCCGCCTCCCTCACCTACCCTCTCCATCCTCTCTCACCTACCCTCTCCCTCCTCCATCACCTTCCCTCTCCCTCCTCCATCACCTTCCCTATCTCTCCTCCCTCACCTACCCTCTCCCTCACCTCACACTCCATCCCGTTCCTCACCTTCCATTTCCCTCCCACTCTGTCCCCATTCCTCCCCCTCACCCTCCATCCCTCAGCCTCCCACTCTCCATTCCTCCCCCTCACCCTCCCACCCTCCATTCCTCCCCCTCCATCCCTCAGCCTCCCACCCTCCATTCCTCCCCCTCACCCTCCATCCCTCAGCCTCCCACCCTCCATTCCTCCCCCTCACCCTCCATCCCTCAGCCTCCCACCCTCCATTCCTCCCCCTCACCCTCCATCCCTCAGCCTCCCACCCTCCATTCCTCCCCCTCACTCTCCATCCCTCAGCCTCCCACCCTCCATTCCTCCCCCTCACCCTCCATCCCTCAGCCTCCCACCCTCCATTCCTCCCCCTCACCCTCCATCCCTCAGCCTCCCACCCTCCATTCCTCCCCCTCACTCTCCATCCCTCAGCCTCCCACCCTCCATTCCTCCCCCTCACCCTCCATTCCTCAGCCTCCCACCCTCCATTCCTCCCCCTCATCCTCCATCCCTCAGCCTCCCACCCTCCATTCCTCCCCCTCACTCTCCATTCCTCAGCCTCCCACCCTCCATTCCTCCCCCTCACCCTCCATTCCTGCCCCTCACCCTCCATCCCTCAGCCTCCCACCCTCCATTCCTCCCCCTCACTCTCCATCCCTCAGCCTCCCACCCTTCATTCCTCCCCCTCACCCTCCATCCCTCAGCCTCCCACCCTCCATTCCTCCCCCTCACTCTCCATCCCTCAGCCTCCCACCCTCCATTCCTCCCCCTCATCCTCCATCCCTCAGCCTCCCACCCTCCATTCCTCCCCCTCACTCTCCATCCCTCAGCCTCCCACCCTCCATTCCTCCCCCTCATCCTCCATCCCTCAGCCTCCCACCCTCCATTCCTCCCCCTCTCTCCATCCCTCAGCCTCCCACCCTCCATTCCTCCCCCTCACTCTCCATCCCTCAGCCTCTCACCCTCCATTCCTCCCCCTCATCCTCCATCCCTCAGCCTCTCACCCTCCATTCCTCCCCCTCACCCTCCATTCCTCCCCCTCACTCTCCATCCCTCAGCCTCCCACCCTCCATTCCTCCCCCTCACCCTCCATCCCTCAGCCTCCCACCCTCCATTCCTCCCCCTCACTCTCCATCCCTCAGCCTCCCACCCTCCATTCCTCCCCCTCATCCTCCATCCCTCAGCCTCTCACCCTCCATTCCTCCCCCTCACCCTCCATTCCTCCCCCTCACTCTCCATCCCTCAGCCTCCCACCCTCCATTCCTCCCCCTCACCCTCCCACCCTCCATTCCTCCCCCTCATCCTCCATCCCTCAGCCTCTCACTCCAAATCCCTCTCCTCCCTCTCTTTACCCACTCGTCCTTCACTGAGGGCCCGCCACCGGATGTGACGCAGCACGCCGAGTGGTGGGGGGGCCTGAGAGTCCGCCGACGTCGGAGCGGGGCGGAAATAGGGCTAGAGAACGGCGGGGCACAGGTCGGCTCGGCGCGGAAGTGACAATCGGCAGCGTGGGTGGCGGTAGAGGGCAGTGTAGTGGGGCGGAAGTGACGGCGCTGAACCAAGCTTTGTCAGCAAGGGGTAGGGAGAGGGGGGCGGAAGTGAGGTAAGAGAGCTCGCTAACTTCGATTCACTGGCAGCCGGCCCCCCCCCTCAGGGGGCGGGGCGGACGGGAGAGGGGCGGGGTCTGATCGGGGCGGCGCTTCCGGAATGGGCGGGGCGCGGGCACTTCCGCATCCGGTCAGAGCCGGAAGAGAGGCCTGCTGGAGCCGGGGGGCTGCCGGTGCCATGGCCCCGCCGCTCGCCCCACGCCTGCTGCCGCTGCTGGCCGCCGCCCTCAGCCTCGCCCCCGGCCCCGGCTCGGCGGCGCGCTCCGCGCCTCCCTCCGGCGACTGCGACCTGCTGGGCGACGGCGCGGCCGAGTCGGCGATAGAGCGAGTGCTGCTGGAGCGGCTGCGGCCCCTCCGGGGAAAGAGGTACCGGCCGGGGCGGGGGGAGAGTGGGGAGGGTGACGGGAGGGGCCTGAGGGAGGGGAGGTGAGGGAGCTGGGGGGAGGGAGGGTGAGGGGTGAGGGGAGGGAGGGGGAGGGGTGAGGGAAGGGAGGGGGAGGGGTGAGGGAAGGGAGGGGGAGGGGAGGGTGACGGGAGGGGCCTGAGGGAGGGGAGGTGAGGGAGCTGGGGGGAGGGAGGGTGAGGGGTGAGGGGAGGGAGGGGGAGGGGTGAGGGAAGGGAGGGGGAGGGGTGAGGGAAGGGAGGGGGAGGGGAGGGTGACGGGAGGGGGCCTGAGGGAGGGGAGGTGAGGGAGCTGGGGGGAGGGAGGGTGAGGGGTGAGGGGAGGGAGGGGGAGGGGTGAGGGAAGGGAGGGGGAGGGGAGGGAGAGGGAGGGGCCTGAGGGAGGGGAGGTGAGGGAGCTGGGGGGAGGGAGGGTGAGGGGAGGGAGGGGGAGGGGTGAGGGAAGGGAGGGGGAGGGGAGGGAGAGGGAGGGGCCTGAGGGAGGGGAGGTGAGGGAGCTGGGGGGAGGGAGGGTGAGGGGTGAGGGGAGGGAGGGGGAGGGGTGAGGGGAGGGAGAGGGAGGGGCCTGAGGGAGGGGAGGTGAGGGAGCTGGGGGGAGGAGAGGGAAGGGAGGGGGTGGGGCATGAGGCTGAGGGTGAGGGGGAGGGAGTGGGAGGGGATGAGGGTGGAGGGAGGGGATGAGGGTGAGGAGAGGGAGGGGGAGGGGTCTGAGGGTTGGGGGAGGGAGGGGGAGGGGCCTGAGGGTGAGGGGAGGGGACTGGGAGTGAGGGGAGAGGGAGGGGGCTGAGGGTGAGGGCACGGAGGGGGAGGGAGAGGGAGGGGCCTGAGGGTGAGGGAAGGGAGGGGAGTGGAATGAGAGTGAGGGGAGGGAGGGGCATGAGAGTGAGGGGAGGGGATGAGGGTGAGGGGAGGGAGAGGGAGGGGTCTGAGGGTTGGGGGAGGGAGGGGGAGGGGCCTGAGGGTGAGGGGAGGGGACTGGGAGTGAGGGGAGAGGGAGGGGGCTGAGGGTGAGGGCACGGAGGGGGAGGGAGAGGGAGGGGCCTGAGGGTGAGGGAAGGGAGGGGAGTGGAATGAGAGTGAGGGGAGGGAGGGGCATGAGAGTGAGGGGAGGGGATGAGGGTGAGGGGAGGGAGAGGGAGGGGGCTGGGGGTGAGGGGAGGGAGTGTCTGAGGGTTGGGGGAGGGAGGGGAGGGGCATGAGGGTGAGGGGGCTGAGGGCATTGGGGGAGTGGAGGGCAATGAGGGGAGGGAGAGGGAGGGACTGGGGGTGAGGGGATGGAGAGGGAGGGGGCTGGGGCTGAGGGAATGGAGAGGGAGGGAGGTGGGGGTGAGGAGAGGGAGAGGGAGGGGTCTGAGGGTTGGGGGAGGGAGGGGAGGGGCATGAGGGTGAGGGGACTGAGGACATCGGTGGAGTGGAGGGGAATCAGGGGAGGGAGAGGGAGGGGCCTGAGGGTGAGGGCACGGAGGGTGAGGGGCCTGAGGGGGGGGAGGGAGTGGGCCTGATGGAGAGACGGAGGTGGCTGGGGGTGAGGGGAGGGAGTGGGAGGGGGCCTGAGGGTGAGGGTGAGGAGGGGGAGGGGCCTGAGGGTGAGGAGAGGGAGGGTGAGGGCATGAAGGGGAAGGGGCCTGAGGGGGAGGGGAGGGAGTGGGCCTGATGGAGAAAGGGAGGAGGCTGGGGGTGAGTGGAGGGAGAGGGAGGTGGCTGGGGGTGAGGGGAGGGAGGGGGAGGGGGCCTGGGGGTGCGGGGAGGGAGAGGGAGGGGCCTGAGGGTGAGGGGCGGGAGGGGGAGGGGGCCTGGGGGTGCGGGGAGGGAGTGGGAGGGAGCCTGGGGGTGAGGGGAGGGAGAGGGAGGTGGCTGGGGGTGAGGGGAGGGAGGGGGAGGGGGCCTGGGGGTGCGGGGAGGGAGAGGGAGGGGCCTGAGGGTGAGGGGCGGGAGGGGGAGGGGGCCTGGGGGTGCGGGGAGGGAGTGGGAGGGAGCCTGGGGGTGAGGGGAGGGAGGGGGAGGGGAGGGTGGGGGAGGGGAGGGAGTGGGAGGGGGCCTGAGGGTGAGGGGAGGGAGGGGAGGGAGTCTGGTGGTGAGGGGAGGGAGGGGGAGGGGAGGGAGGGTGAGGAGAGGGAGGGGGAGGGGCCGGAGGCCTGAGGGTGAGGAGGGGGAGGGGGAGGAGTGGGAGGGTGCCTGAGGGTGAGGGGAGGGAGGGGGAGGGGCCTGAGGGGGAGGGGAGGGAGAGGGAGGGGGCCTGGGGGTGAGGAGGGGGAGGGGCCTGAGGGGGAGGGGAGGGAGGGGGAGGGGCCTGAGGGGGAGGGTGAGGGGAGGGAGGGGAGGGAGTGGGAGTGGAGGGGTCTGATTGGGAGTGGGGGAAGGGGACTGAGGGGGGTGGTCTGGGGGAGAAGGGCAGCTCTCCGGGAACTGGTTCGGCCGTCGTTGATCAATCTCTCCGGCGGTCCGTCTCCCCCTCAGCTTTTCAGTGACCACTGAGAATGCCACGACCAAGGAGTCGTACACCTACAGGTTCCAGCTGTGTGCCAGCATCCTGCCTGGAGACCCCACCGCCGGCGCGGTCCAGATCGACAATAAAGTCAACACCACCAAGGTCATCGGCCGTATCAACGCCACCCAACTCATCGGCGGTAGTGAGTGTGGAGGGAGATTCACTCTGTGTCTGACCCCGGGAGTGTGTGATGGGACGGTGCGGAGGGAGATTCACTCTGTGTCTGACCCCGGGAGTGTGTGATGGGACGGTGTGGAGGGAGATTCACTCTGTGTCTGACCCCGGGAGTGTGTGATGGGACGGTGCGGAGGGAGATTCACTCTGTGTCTGACCCCGGGAGTGTGTGATGGGACGGTGCGGAAGGAGATTCACTCTGTGTCTGACCCCGGGAGTGTGTGATGGGACGGTGCGGAGGGAGATTCGCTCTGTGTCTGACCCCGGGAGTGTGTGATGGGAAAGTGTGGAGGGAGATTCGCTCTGTGTCTGACCCCGGGAGTGTGTGATGGGACGGTGCGGAGGGAGATTCACTCTGTGTCTGACCCCGGGAGTGTGCGGAGGGAGATTCACTCAGCGTCTGACCCGGGGAGTGTGTGATGGGACGGTGTGGAGGGAGATTCACTCTGTGTCTGACCCCGGGAGTGTGTGATGGGACGGTGTGGAAGGAGATTCACTCTGTGTCTGACCCCGGGAGTGTGTGATGGGACGGTGTGGAGGGAGATTCACTCTGTGTCTGACCCCGGGAGTGTGTGATGGGACGGTGCGGAGGGAGATTCACTGTGTCTCTGACCCCGGGAGTGTGTGATGGGAAGGTGTGGAGGGAGATTTGCTCTGTCCCAGCTTGCCTCCCTGACTCGTGCCCTACCTGCTCAGGTGACTGGATCTTGCTGTTGTTCGGCGACGGTGACCCCTACAAGACTCACTGCCAGGGGGAGCGGCGGAAGGTCCTGTTGATGATCTCCTGCGAACCAGGTGTCGTCTCGGTGAGTGTCTTGCCCGTGTCCCTGTCGTTCCAGCCAGGACGATGCTGACCCACCCTGGGCGTTTGATACTGAACGCCTCCTCGCGCATGCCCTCGTCCCAGATGGGGCAGCCCACCGGCGTCCTCAGCACAGAGGGAACTGGGGGACCACGTCGATCGATCTGCCCCTCAGAGCTGACGGGGTGGGGAGGAAGGCGTAGGGTAGTCGGGGGACTGAGTCCGAGACGGACGTGAGAATGTCGCGGCTCTTTCAAACCTTGCTCAGACACACATGTGGCGTATTGCGTTCAGTTCTGGTCGCCTCATGTGAGTAGGGATTAGAGTGTGCGCAGAGGAGATTCACCAGGATGCTGCCTGGATTAGAGAGGGTGCAGAGGAGATTCACCAGTATGCTGCCTGGATTAGAGAGGGTGCAGAGGAGATTCACCAGGATGCTGCCTGGATTAGAGAGGGTGCAGAGGGGATTCACCAGGATGCTGTCTAGATTAGAGAGGGTGCAGAGGAGATTCACCAGGATGCTGCCTGGATTAGAGAGGGTGCAGAGGAGATTCACCAG
Organism: Mobula birostris; assembly: GCF_030028105.1. Lineage (NCBI taxonomy): Eukaryota > Metazoa > Chordata > Chondrichthyes > Myliobatiformes > Myliobatidae > Mobula > Mobula birostris. The sequence continues at coordinate 111,796,325 of NC_092382.1, read as the reverse complement.
GATGCTGCCTGGATTAGAGAGGGTGCAGAGGGGATTCACCAGGATGCTGTCTGGATTAGAGAGGGTGCAGAGGAGATTCACCAGGATGCTGCCTGGATTAGAGAGGGTGCAGAGGAGATCCACCAGGATGCTGCCTGGATTAGAGAGGGTGCAGAGGAGATTCACCAGGATGCTGCCTGGATTAGAGAGGGTGCAGAGGAGATTCACCAGGATGCTGCCTGGATTAGAGAGGGTGCAGAGGAGATTCACCAGGATGCTGCCTGGATCAGAGAGGGTGCAGGGGAGATTGACCAGGGTGCTGCCTGGATTAGAGAGGGTGCAGAGGAGATTCACCAGGATGCTGCCTGGATTAGAGAGGGTGCAGGGGAGATTGACCAGGGTGTTGCCTGGATTAGAGAGGGTGCAGAGGAGATTCACCAGGATGCTGCCTGGATTAGAGAGGGTGAGGAGGAGATTCACCAGGATGCTGCCTGGATTCGAGAGGGTGCAGAGGAGATTCACCAGGATGCTGCCTGGATTAGAGAGGGTGCAGAGGAGATTCACTGGGACGCTGCCTGGATTAGAGAGGGTGCAGAGGAGGTTCACTGGGATGCTGCCTGGATTAGAGAGGGTGCAGAGGAGATTCACCGGGACGCTGCCTGGATTAGAGAGGGTGCAGAGGAGATTCACCGGGATGCTGTCTGGATTAGAGAGGTAGGTTTTTTACACAGAGAGTGGTGTGTGTGTGTGGAACGCCCTGTCAGGGGTGCTGGTGAAGGCAGGTACATTAGGGACATTTCAGAGACTCTGGGATAGGCAGATGGGTGATGGAGAAATGGAGGGTTAAGGAGGAGGGAAGGATTAGTTTGGTGTTGGAGTGGTGGACCGGCAGAGCGAGCTCGGGGTGAGAATGGTCGTCATCTCCTCCCCCCCGCTCCCGGAGGGCCTATGTTCCTGGGGGTGGGGCCTGTGTGTTCCCCAGGAGGGTCGGGGGTGGATATCGGGACCCCCACCACCCTCGGCTTCTGGCGTTCCTGGACGGGTCTCCATGCTCCCTAGTAAAGTCCGGGGTGGGGGTTTGTGTCAAGCTCTCTGAGGATCTGACCTGGTCCCAACATATCGATGTAGTTAAAAGGAAGACGAGACAGCGGCTATACTTCATTAGGAGTTTGAAGAGATTTGGCACGTCAACAAATACACTCAAAAACTTCTGTAGTTGTCCCGTGGGGAGCATTCTGACAGGCTGCATCACTGTCTGGTATGGAGGGGCTACTGCACAGGGCCGAGAGAAGCTGCAGAAGGTTGTAAATCTAGTCAGCTCCATCTTGGGCACCAGCCTACAAAGTACCCAGGACATCTTCAGGGAGCGGTGTCTCAGAAAGGCAGCGTCCATTATTAAGGATCCCCAGCACCCAGGACATGCCCTTTTCTCACTGTTACCATCAGAGAGGAGGTACAGAAGCCCGAAGGCACACACTCAGTGATTCAGGAACAGCCTCTTCCCCTCTGCCGTCCGATTCCTAAATGGACTTTGAAACCGTGAACAGCAGCTGAGTTCTTAAATATATATTATTTCCTTTTTTTGCACGGTTCTTAATTACTGTTTTCTTCTTTATTGATTAATTCTTTTATTTTTTTTTCTCTGCTAGTTAGAAACATAGAAAATAGGTGCAGGAGAAGACCATTTGGCCCTTCAAGCCTGCACCGCCATTCAGTATGATCATGGCTGATCATCCAACTCAGAACCCTGTACCAGCCTTCTCTCCGTACCTCCTGATCCCTTTAGCCACAAGGGCCATATCTAACTCCCTCTTAAATATAGCCAATGAACTGGCCTCAACTGTTTCCTGTGGCAGAGAATTCCACAGATTCACCACTCTCTGTGTGAAGAAGTTTTTCCTCATCTCAGTCCTAAAAGGCTTCCCCTTTATCCTCAAACTGTGACCCCTCGTTCTGGACTTCCCCAACATCGGGAACAATCTTCCTGCATCTAGCCTGTCCAATCCCTTTAGGATTTTATACGTTTCAATCAGATCCCCCGTCAATCTTCTAAATTCCAGCGAGTATAAGCCCAGTTCATCCAGTCTTTCTTCATATGAAAGACCTGCCATCCAGTTAATGTATTGCATTGAACTGCTCTTGCTACGTTGACAAATTTCACGTCCCACGCCGGTGATAATAACCCCAATTCTGATCAGCTGTCCTCCGACACTATCCTCGCCCTTGGCTGATGGTCCCCCCCTCTGGGAGGTGGCATTCCTGGGTGGGCTCGCCGGGAAGGTGGGGGGGTGGACCGAGATCTCACTCCTCATCCCCCGAACCACACCCACCCTGTTCACTGAAAGGAAGCATGCAAGTACAGCAGGCAGTGAAGAAAGCTAATGTCATGCTGGCCTTCATAACAAGGGGAATTGAGTATAAGAGCAAAGAAGTCCTTCTGTAGCTGTACACGGCCCTGGTGGGACCACACCTGGAGTACTGTGTGCAGTTTTGGTCTCCAAATTTGAGGAAGGACATTCTTGCTATTGAGGGATTGCAGCGTAGGTTCACAAGGTTAATTCCCGGGATGGCGGGACTGTCATATGTCGAAAGATTGGAGCGACTGGGCTTGTATACTCTGGAATTTAGAAGGCTGAGAGAGGATCTTATTGAAACATGTAAGATTATTAAGGGATTGGACACGCTGCAGGCAGGAAGCATGTTCCCGCTGATGGGTGAGTCCAGAACCAGAGGCCACAGTTTAAGAATTAGGGCTAGGCCATTTAGAACGGAGTTGAGGAAAAACTTTTTCACCCAGAGAGTGGTGGATATATGGAATGCTCTGCCCCAGAAGGCTGTGGAGGCCAAGTCTCTGGATGCTTTCAAGAAAGAGATGGATAGAGCTCTTAAAGATAGTGGAATCAAAGGTTATGGGGATAAGGCAGGAACTGGATACTGATTGTGGATGATCAGCCATGATCACAGTGAATGGCGGTGCTGGCTCGAAGGGCCGACTCCTGCACCTCTTGTTCACTGGCACTGTCTCTCTCTCTCGCTCACCACCCCCACAGGGCAGATTCGCGGTGACCCTGGAGCAGAGGGAGAAGGTCTCTGACTGCTTTTACCTGTTCGAGATGGACAGCAGCGTGGCCTGTCCCAGGAACGTCAAAAAGCTCAGCACCGGATCTGTGCTGCTGATCCTGTGAGTCCCGGGGGACGGGGAGGGAGGGGGAGTCCGGGAAACGCAGCATCGGATTACTGGGAGACTCTTGGCAGTGTGGAGGATCAGGGGGATCTTGGGGTCCAAGTCCATAGGACACTGAAAGCTGCTGTGCAGGTTGACTCTGTGGTTAAGAAGGCATACGCTGCATTGGCCTCCATCAACCGTGGGATTGGGTTTAGGAGCCGAGAGGTAATGTTGCAGCTATATTGGACCCTGGTCAGACCCCACTTGGAGTACTGTGCTCAGTTCTGGTCACCTCACTACAGGAAGGATGTGGAAACTATAGAAAGGGTGCAGAGGAGATTTACAAGGATGTTGCCTGGATTGGGGAGCATGCCTGATGAGAATAGGTTGAGTGAACTCGGCCTTTTCTCCTTGGAGTGACGGAGGATGAGAGGTGACCTGATAGAGGTGTACAAGATGATGAGGTGAATGGTGGGTCTGAGAGGGGCAAGAGAGAGGGGGATGGTGGGTCAGAGAGGAGAGAGAGGGGAACAGTTGTTCAAGGGTGAAAGCACAGAAGCGATGTGGAGGAAGTTTAGGGACCATTTGTGCTGGGTTCAGGACAGGTTTGTCCGACTGAGACAAGGAAAAAATGGTAGGAAAAGGGAACCGTGGCTGACAAAACAAGTGAGGCAACTCGTCAAGAGGAAGAAGGAAGCATATGTTAGATATAAGATGCAGGAAGCAGGAAGGAGCTCAAGAAGGGACTTAGGAGAGCTTGAAGGGGGTATGAGAAGGCCTTGGCATGTAGGATTAAGGAGAACCCCAAGGCGTTCTATGCGTATGTGAGGAACAGAAGGATGACAAGAACGAAGGTGGGGCCGCTAAAGGATAAAGAAGACAACATGTGCCTGGAGGTGGAGAAGGTTGGGGAGTCCTAAATGAATACTTTGCTTCAGTATTCACAAGTGAAAAGGACCTTGATCAGGGTGAGGTCGAAATAGAACAGGCCTGTGTGCTGGACAATGTGCAGATTAAGGAAGAAGTAGTGTTGGATCTTCTTAAAAGCATCAAGGTTGATAAGTCCCCAGAGCTGGACATGATCTACCCCAGGTTGCCATGGGAAGTGAGAGAAGAGATCGCTGGAGCAGTAGTTATGACCTTTGAATCCTCTTTGGCTGCAGGGTAGGTGCCGGAGGATTGGAGAATGGCAAATGTAGATCCCTTGTTTAAAAAAGGTAATGGGGAGAATCCTGGGAACTATAGACCTATGAGCCTTACGTCGGTGGCCTGCAAACTATTGGAAAGGATTCTTAAGGATAGGATGTACAAGCATTTGGAGAAGTACAGTCTACTCAAGGATAGTCAACATGGCTTTGTGAAGGGAAGGTCGTGCCTTGCGAGCCTAATTGAGTTTTTTGAAGAGGTAACAAAAGAAATTGGTGAGGGTAGGGCAGTAGATGTGGTCTACATGGATTTTAGCAAGACATTTGACAAGGTCCCCATGAGAGACTCATCCAGAAAGTCATAAGGGATGGGATCAGTGGAACCTTGGCTGTTTGGATAAAAAATTGGTTTACAGGAAGAAAGCAGAGGGTGGTAGTGGAAGGAAAGTATTCTGCCTGGAGGTCGGTGACTAGTGGAGTGCCGCAAGGATCTGTCCTGGGACCCCAGTTCTTTGTGATTTTTATAAATGACCTGGATGAAGAGGCGGAAGGATGGGTAAGTTTGCGGACGACACGAAGATTGGAGGAGTTGTGGATGGAGCTGTAGGTTGTCGAAGGTTACAAGAGGATATAGACAGGATGCAGGGTTGGACAGAAGAGTGGCAGATGGAGTTCAGTCCGGAGAAGTGTGAGGTGATACATTTTGGAAGGACAAACCAGAGGGCTGAGTACAGGGTTAATGGTCGGTTACTTAAGAGTGTGGACGAACAGGGGGATCTTGGGGTTCAAATCCATACATCCCTCAAGGTCGCTGCACAGGTTGATAGGATAATTAAGAAGGCCAATGGGATGCTAGGCTTCATTAATAGGGGGACTGAGTTCAAGAGTAGAGAGGACATGTTGCAACTCTACAAATCTCTGCTGAGACCACACTTGGAGTTACTGTGTTCAGTTCTGGTCACCTCATTACAGGAAGGATGTGGAAGCTGTGGAGAGGGTGCAGAGAAGATTCACCAGGATGTTGCCTGGATTGGGAAACAAGTCTCATGAGGCAAGGTTAGCAGAGCTGGGACTTTTCTCTTTGGAGCGTAGAAGGATGAGAGGGGACTTGATAGAGGTCTACAAGATTGTGAGAGGCATAGATAGGGTGGATAGCCAGTACCTGTTTCCCAGGGCACGAATAGCAAACACCAGAGGGCATATGTACAAAGTTAAGACAGGGAGGTTCAGGGGGAGATATCAGGGGTGTGTGGGTCAGCACAGCATCGAGGGGCGAAGGGCCTGTACTGTGCTGTAGTGTTGTGGTGTCTAGGGAATGGTGGGTCGCGGGGGGAGGATGGGGAGAGAGGGGAATGGTGTGTCGGAGAGGGAGGAGGGAGAGAACGAATGGTGTCTACGGTAGAGGGTAAAGGGGAGTGCAGGGGGCAACGGGAGTGAGAGGGGCCTCTCCCCACACTGACTCTCGCCCCCCCCCCCCCCACCGCAGGTTCGTCACGCTGCTCTCCATCTACCTCCTGGGCGGCTTCCTGTACCAGCGGCTGGTGCTGAAGGCCAAAGGCATGGACCAGTTCCCCAACCACTCCTTCTGGCAGGAGGTTGGCAACTTGACGGCGGTGAGTCAGCGCGACCCGCGGCGGGTGGGTGAATGGGACACTCTCTGTGCGAGAGAGAGATTGGGGAGAACGACGGGGAGAGAGATTGAGGATAGAAGGGGTGGACAGTGGGGGATTAAAAGGGACAGAGAGTGGGGGAATAAAACAATATGGAACGAGGAAGAAAGGACTTTACTTCAGGTTTAAGGAAACGAGGATCATACGGGGCACCGGGAAGTCACAAGGTCACCGGGAAGGAGAAGAAGGGCCTGGGAGAACTGGAAGAGGGCGTGAGATGTCCTTGGCGTGGATAATTAACGGAAAAGGCCCATGTTCCAGCTGCTGGGTAACAGTGCAGCTCTTTAAAACTGTGGTTAGACTCGCACTTGGGGTATTGCGTACGGTTCTGGTCACCTCATTGTAGGAAGGAGGTGGGAGCTTTAGTGAGGGTGCAGAGGAGATTCACCAGGATGCTGCCTGGATTAGAGAGGGTGCAGAGGAGATTCACCAGGATGCTGCCTGGATTAGAGAGGGTGCAGAAGAGATTCACCAGGGTGCTGCCTGGATTAGAGAGGGTGCAGAGGAGATTCACCGGGATGCTGCCTGGATTAGAGAGGGTGCAGAGGAGATTCACCAGGATGCAGCCTGGATTAGAGAGGGTGCAGAAGAGATTCACCAGGGTGCTGCCTGGATTAGAGAGGGTGCAGAGGAGATTCACCGGGACGCTGCCTGGATTAGAGAGGGTGCAGAGGAGATTCACCGGGACGCTGCCTGGATTAGAGAGGGTGCAGAGGAGATTCACCGGGACGCTGCCTGGATTAGAGAGGGTGCAGAGGAGATTCACCGGGACGCTGCCTGGATTAGAGAGGGTGCAGAGGAGATTCACCGGGACGCTGCCTGGATTAGAGAGGGTGCAGAGGAGATTCACCGGGACGCTGCCTGGATTAGAGAGGGTGCAGAGGAGATTCACCGGGACGCTGCCTGGATTAGAGAGGGTGCAGAGGAGATTCACCGGGACGCTGCCTGGATTAGAGAGGGTGCAGAGGAGATTCACCAGAACGCTGCCTGGATTAGAGAGGGTGCAGAGGAGATTCACCAGGACGCTGCCTGGATTAGAGAGGGTGCAGAGGAGATTCAGCAGGACGCTGCCTGGATTAGAGAGGGTGCAGAGGAGATTCACCGGGATGCTGCCTGGATTAGAGAGGGTGCGGAGGAGACTCACCAGGATGCTGCCTGGATTAGAGAGGGTGCAGAGGAGATTCACTAGGATGCTGCCTGGATTAGAGAGGGTGCAGAGGAGATTCACCAGGATGCTGCCTGGATTAGAGAGGGTGCAGAGGAGATTCACTAGGATGCTGCCTGGATTAGAGAGGGTGCAGAGGAGATTCACCAGGATGCTGCCTGGATTAGAGAGGGTGTTTTATGAGGAGAGGTTGAGCGAGCTTGCCCTTTTCTCTTTGGAGCGAAGGAGGAAGAGAGGTGACCTGATAGAGGTGTACAAGATGATAAGAGGTGACGGCCAGAGACTTTTTCCCGAGGGAGGGTGGAAATGGCTAACACGAGGAGTGATAATTTCTTGGTGATTGGATGAAAGTATAGGGGGTGATTTTTGGTTTTACACAGAGAGTGGTGGGTGTGTGGAACACCCTGTCAGGGGTGCTGGTGGAGGCAGGTACATTCCGGACATTTCAGAGACTCTGGGATGGGGAGACGATGGAGGGTTTCGGAGGTGGGGAGGTTTAGATGGATCCTGGAGCGGGTTAGCACAGCATTGTGGGCCGAAGGGCCTGTACTGTGCCATCTTGTACTGCTCCAAACGGGGCGGAACTGAGAGAAGGGTTCTCGAGTGTGTTCTGTCTCTCTCTCTCTCTCGCTGACCGGCCTCCGTTTCCCCACCCCCAGGACGGCTGCGACTTCGTCTTCCGCTCGAGGTCCCGCTCGCCGCCCCCCTCGTATCGGGGTGTGGGCTCACAGCCCCTGGGTGCGGCGGAGGAGGAGGAGGAGGAGGACCGGGATGAGCACCTGTTGCCGATGTGAGACCGTGTGGGCTCGGATCCGTCAATCTCTGCAACGCGGTTCGGTGGGGTGGGGGGGGGCCTCGCGTTCTCTGTCACGCGTTCTGGGTCTTTTAATAAAAGCCGTCTGGCCTCCTGCCCGCCTCGCCGTCTCGCTCGCCAATCAGCACAGACGCCAACGGTGCAGCTTTGAATCTTTATTCCACGCCGACAGGCGCGTCTGACTCCCCCCACACCCCCGAGAGCGGGGCAGGCCCCCCCCTCGTCTCTCCAGACGCCCCCGCACTCTCTCGCTCGAGCCGCCCTCCCCAGCGTCTGGCCGGTCTGGCTCTCTGCCCCAGCCCTTGTCCCCGCTCTACACCTCCTTCAGCAGGTTGATTCG